>NC_133391.1:162348768-162651798 GCF_047511655.1 Castor canadensis
ACCTGATTTACATTCCTTTGGATATATGCCAGGAGTGGTATTGCCTCCTTCCTAGAATCCCTGCCAGCATTTGTTGTTCATGTTTTTGATAATAACCATTCTGACTGGAGAGAGGTGAAATATTCATGTACTTCTGTATATTTCCTTAAGCACAACCATTCTGTGGCCTTAAAAAAATACCCGTGCTTTACCTAATTACCCCATCATCACTCTCACCACTGGTAGCCATTTGCCTTCACTTTCTTTGTTTCTTTTTTCTTTTCCAGATATCATACAAGTAAAATCACACAGGAAGTCTCAGCAGTTTCTCCTTTAAGATTCATCTGTGTCTCCACACAGCTTTACGATGTATTTCTGCACAGTATTCCTTTGTATGAACGTAGATAAGTTTGCTTTTCCATTCACATTTTGACAGACATCTTGATGGCTGGACCCCCACCCCTGCCCAGTTTAGAGTGATTAGAACCACAATAGCAGTCACACAGGCTTTTGTGTCCACATAGATTTTCAAGTCAGTCTGGTGAACACCTAAAAGCACAAATGCTGGCAAGTCTATCTAGCTTTATACCAATTTTGAATCAATGATAGACACTAAGGTATGAAAATATTTTTAGTATAATGTATATTATATTTTCTTATCAGTTCAAAAAATGCTTTCAGGTAAACCATAAGAAAACTGGGAGAGATTGAGGTCTGCATTTGCTCTAGAACAGCAGGTTCTACACTAGATTCTGTTAGGGAGAGGAAAAATGGAAGACAAGAGTTTCAACACAAGAAAAGAGAGTGGAAACAGAAAATAAATTTTAGTGAAGTTGCAGATGTGTAAAATGTTTGAAGAAGTAGAAATAAGGACTGGGGAGTATTTGTTTTCATATCTAAATTTAGTGCTAAATTGCAGACTACAGAAGAGTAGTAGAGAAAATTCAGACAAGGCTTTTTCAGGTAGTCCTGAGAAGGGAAAGAAGTACAAAAGGAGAGAGACACAATGTGTACACATAGGGCGATTACATGAACAGTGGGATGAGGGCCACAGGAGCCAGGAGATCATCAAGACAGAAAACCAACTACAGGCTCATGAGCATAAGGACTGGGTGTGATATACCTCCCTAGTAATAAGCCTCTAAGCAATAACAATTCCTTTGATTGACAGGAGGCTTTAATGAATATTTAAAGACCTGATCCTTTACCTCTTTTTACACTGATGTGCTTTATGGGGATGCTTAAGAATTCCACAGCCCTCTGATTCTCCTTGCACTCCACCCACACTCTCTTCCCTATGTGTAGGAACAGATTATCAAAGCTAGAAATATAATAAAAAATGAAAAGGATTCAAAAGAGTTACCTTTTAATCTAATCCTTAACGCAGAAATGAGGTGTTCAAAATATACTTTAGTAGTATTCCTGAGACATTTCTTCTAGGAACGTGTATGAATAGTAACTGAGTTAGGTGGTTACTAAATTAATCAAGGGATCATATAAGGAAATAGAGTAAGGAGGTGCATCACCATTGAATGCTCTCAGCTTGCTGTAGTTATCACATGCAGACAGAAGCATGCTTGCTTCTGTCTCATCATACGATGAGAGAATCTTTTGGCTGACATCTTATCTCTGGGAGGAGCACTCTCAAGGTGCTCTGATACTAAAAAGGCAGAATTAGAAAGCTCATTTCATGAATGATTATGCATTTTTTATTTTTAAAATCCAAGATATTTGCCTTATAGTCACCCATAATGTTCTGAGGAAGTTTATTTGTTTTGAGCTACTTTCTCTTTAATGCAGTCAAAATTCTCAATTTCCACCTCTGAAGTGGAGTAAAATTACTAACTGCAAAATATCTGTAATTGGGATTATTTGTAATTGTGGCTTTAAAATATTATAAGCATTTGTAATAGAGGTTGAAGTGATTAAAGTACAATATATTCACTTGTGTGGCAAAACCCCTTTGGAAACAATATAATAATAATTTAAGTCAATTTATGATTCTTAATTAAACAACAACCATTTTAATGGATAAATTAGTGAGTTCTTTTAAAACTATGCTTTCACTTGTTATTCCTATTCTGGAATCACCCATGTACACAAATATATATGAGGACGGGAAATGTAATTTGAGTCTTTTTATAATGCCTATTTTGTGACATAGCCCCAATATGTTTGGGGGTTTGGTTGTAGTAGGGTTCAAACTCTGTGATGGGGTTCAAATTTAGGAACTCACACTTGCTAGGCAGATACTCTACCACCTGAGCCACACCCAGCACTAACCCTAATATATTTGAATAAACTGGCCACCATTTCTTGATTCCTAACTTATTAGCTTCATATTCAAAAAATTTCCAAAGTTACCACCCTTTATTTGAAACACAAAATCTGACTGGTTTAATGAAGTCTGAAGGTAGCTCTTCCTTTCACTGGACAGTGAAAATCTGTGGGACATTTAGCACACAGATCCCATTGCATTAGCAATAAAAGATTCCATCAGGTGGAAGCTCTGACCATGGAGACTGCACCACAGGCATGGAGGATCCTTAGTAAAACTCACCAATATTTTTAAGACACATTCCAGCCCTCTGTGCTCATTGAAGTTACATCACCAAGCTTATTAGGTTCTCTACTCTGAATTATCTCTATGTCTTAATCTTTGACATGCTAATATTTCAAAATGCAGTAAGATAACAAGTAGATCCTTCTCCATTCATGTCTTCATGCTGATCAGGCCCTTGGCACTCTCTCATATGCATAAAAAGACACATTTTCCTTCTCTCATTTGGCACAATAGATTTTTATTTCAAATGAGTGAATATAAATTACTGCATGATGTTGTACAACTTCAGTAAGAAAATGACAGGGTAGAGATGGAAAAAGACAAAGAGAAAATTTTAAATCATGAGAATTTTGATGCTTCTGAATAATGGCATTTTAAAGCTATTAGATAGAGCAATTTCTTTATCTATTTTAGCATTTGAAAAATTAAGTCTACATTTTGCTTTATTTCTATTATTTTCTCTTTATTTCTAATGACTTTCCAATAAATGATCCATTTCTTGCTAGCACCCACAGATTCTTCTTTTTAATATTTGCATTCTTACTTGTATAAACCATGCTTCTCTATGGAAGAACTTTAATATGACAGAGTGCCAAATGTTCTTAGAACATATGCATACATTTGTGCACAATATACATATGCATATGTGTGTATTATATATATACATGTGTAAATAATCAGTCATGGAATGATATTCACATAGACTCCAAAATTATTTCTAAACTGTTGGCAAGCTGTTTCTTAGACGTGTAGTAACTTCCGTGGTCCCTCAAAAACCCCTCTGACAGAGAGATTTCAAGATGGCAACTAGAGGGAGGAAGCAGAAAGTGTGCTTCCTAAAGTAAAATCTTGGAAAGACGCTGGAGATATGCCTTGCAGGAAAAACCACCAAGAAGAGGCAAAACTCCAACTCCTCCACACCCCCTGCCCATGCATAACATCCCACTCCACATTAAATGGAGAAACCAGGAGGACACCTGCAACACCAGACACCAGCTCCCAGGCTACTTGGGAAGATGCAGACCACCAGGTGAGCTAAGCGGCACATGGTACTCCCACAGACAACCCTGGACCAGATCAGCATAGCCCCCTGGACAGACTGACCCCCACCCAGGGGGAAAAAAAAGAGAGAGAAGAAAACAAACTGAATAATAAATAAGCAGCTGAAAAAAAAAAAAGACACATAACAAAGAGGGCGGGGCAGGGCACCCGAGCTCCACAGAATGAGGGAGGGGCAATCCCTCAGGTGAACTGTAAATAAACAAGCTGGTCAGAGAAGGCAGGAGCAGCAGCACCCACCCAGCAATCTTGGAGAGGGGAAAGCTTGTAACTGTGGCTGTCATGTGGAAAGCACCACAGCAATTGCAAAACATGTGTAGGGCTGTGTACTGGAGAAAACAAAAGGGACATGGAACCAGGAGAACTCTAAATAAACAAAGCCTGCAGCAGCAGATGGCTGACAGTAGGAGGCAGGTGAGCCATAGCCTCAGACAGACATTCAAAAAGCTGTCTCCAGACCCCCTTTTTTTTTTCTCTTCCTTTGATGAGACAACAACACTGGATGCTGAAGGACTAACTGAAACTGTATTGCATTTCAACTTGGGATTTTGTTTGTTTTGTTTTTGTTCTATTTGTTTTTGGTTTTTTCCCCTTTGATGAGAAAATGACAGAACTACTTCACAGACACTGAGAAGTCTTCAGGACTGGAGGCTAAAGGACTAACACCAAAATTATTAAGATTGAAACTTTATTGCATTTGAACTTGTGGGGGTTTTTGTCTTTTTATTTTTCTTTAACTTTAAAAAAATTTTTTTTATTATTTTCATTATCCTCTCTCTGTCTCTTTAATGCCTGTTTAGCTTACTATTGATTAGTACACTATCTCTCCGGGTTTTTTTCCTTTGGCTCTGTTTTTTTTGTTTGTTTGTTGGTTGGTTGGGTTTTGTTTGTTTCTTTGTTTTGTTTTTTCCCTTTTTCTTCACCTTCTTTGCTTTCTCTCACCTCTCACCCTTTCATTTTAGATATCACCATTGTTATTATTACAAGCTAGACAATACTGAATTACACACAGTATAGGAACAGTAACAATAGCAAAGGCAATAATGGGAAAATGGAAAAAAAAGAGAAATCATTTTCCCCCCAATAATAAATTAGTACAGGAACAAGAAGGAAATGAAGAAATCAGATACCGAGATCCAGACTCCAACAAAATGAAGATAAACTATGCCAAAGAACCCAAAGAAGCCCACAAGAACACCCCAAAGAAGAAATCCTGCAAGTAATCAATGAGAATTTTATAGAGATGATACTGGATATGGTCAACCAAAATGTACAGGAGACACTCAAGAAATTCCAAGACAACAAAAATAGAGAATTTGAGAAAGCACAAGAAGAAATAAAAGAAACCATAAAAGCACTATATAAACACCACAGTGAAACAAAGAACACAATAATTAAAGAGGTAAATGAACTCAGGATGAAAATAGACAACATTAAAGAGGAAATGACCCAGGATATGGAAAACCTCAAAGAAAAAAAAGAAACAGAAATGCAAAGCAAAATGGAAGGCCAATCCAACAGAATACAATAAGCAGAACACAGAACCTCAGAACTCGAAGATGAAATGGTAATTAAAGGAAGAAAAACCAAAGAATTATTAGTTCAACAATTCAAGACCTATGAAAAGAAAATGCAAGAAATCACTGACACCATCAAAAGACCAAACCTGATAATCATGGGCATTGATAAAGGAGAAGAGGTGCAAGAAAAAGGAATGCCTAACATATTCAACAAAATAATTACAGAAAATTTCCCAAGTCTAGAGAAAACTATGCCCATACAGATACAAGAGGCCTCCAGAACACCAAACAGACCTGACGAAAACAGAACTACCACATGGCATATTATCATTAAAACAAGTACAAAGACTAGAGGAAGAATATTGAAGGCTGTAAGAGAGAAAAAACAAATAACATACAAAGGTAAACCCATCAAAATCACAGCAGACTTCTCAACAGAAACATTAAAAGCAAAAAGAGCTTGGGGTGAAGTCTTCTGGGCACTGAATGAAAATAACTTCAACCCTAAAAACTCTACCCAGCAAAACTATTATTCAAGAAAGATGGAGCAAGAAAAGTCTTCCATGATAAGCAGAAACTAAAACAATATATGACCACAAAGCCACCACTACAAAAGATTCTTCAAGGGATTCTGCACACAGAAAGTGAAACCCAACATAACCATAAAAAGGGCAGAGAGTATGAAACTACAGGAAAAGAAAGAGCAAGAAAGTAGATAATAACATCAATTTAGCTACACACAATCAAACCCTCAAACAAATAAGACAGCTAAATGACAGGAATCACCACATACATGTCAATAATAACACTTAATGTTAATGGACTTAATTTCCCCATCAAAAGGCACCGTTTGACAAACTGGATTAAAAAGGACACAATCCAACAATTTGTTGCTTACAGGAGACCCATCTCATTAATAAAAATAAGTATAGGCTTACAATGAAAGGCTTGAAGAAAATTTACCAAGCCAATGGCCCCCAAAAACAGGCAGGAGTAGCAATACTTACCTCTGACAAAGTAGACTTCAAACCTACATTGATCAAATGAGATAAAGAAGGACATTCCATACTAAAAAAAGGGGAAATAAACCAAAAGGAAATAACAATTATCAACCTATATGCACCCAATGTCAATGCACCAAATTTCATCAAACATACCCTGAAAGACCTAAAAGCATATATTAACTACAACACAGTGGTTGTGGGAGACTTTAACACCCCACTATCATCAATAAATAGGTTATCTAAACAAAAAATCGATAAAGAAATCCAAGATCAAAAACATACCATAGATCAAATGGACCTAGTTGATGTCTACAGAACATTTCATCCAACTTCTATACAATATACATTCTCCTCAGCTGCTCACAGAACCTTCTCCAAAATAGATCATATCCTAGGGCACAAAGCAAGCCTCAGCAAATATAAGAAAATAGAAATTATACCATGCATTCTATCTAATCACAATGCAATAAAACTAGAACTCAACAACAAAAATAAAGACAAAAAACATGCAAACAGCTGGAAACTGAATAACTCATTGTTAATGAACAATGAGTCATTGATGAAATAAAAGAGGAAATTAAAAGGTTCCTGGAAGCCAATGAAATTGAAAACACAACCTACCAGAACCTATGGGACACAGGAAAGGCAGTCCTGAGAGGACAGTTTATAGCCATGAGTGCATATATTAAAAAGACTGAAAGATCTCAAATCAGTGACTTAATGATACATCTCAAACTCCTAGAAAAATAAGAACAAGCAAACCCAAAACAAATAGGAGAGAAATAACAAAAATAAGAGCTGAAATCAATGAAATAGAAACCAAAAAATCCATACACAGAATTAATGAAACAAAAAGTTGGTTCTCTGAAAAAATAAACAAGATCTATAGACCCCTGGCAAACCTGACTTATATGAGGTGAGAAAAAAATCAAATCAGTAAAATCAGGAATGCAAAAGAGGAGATAACAACAAACACCATGGAAGTCCAGGAAATCATCAGAGACTACTTTGAGAACCTATATTAAATAAATTTGAAAATCTTGAAGAAATGGACAGATTTCTAGATACTTTATGATCATCCCAAAACTAAACCAAGAGGACATTAATCACCAGGATAGACCTATCACACAAAATGAAATTGAAGCAGCAATCAAAAGTCTCCCCAAAAAGAAAAGTCCAGGACCTGATGGATTCTCTGTTGAATTCTATCAGACCTTTAAAGAAGAACTGATACCAACCCTCCTTAAACTACTCCATGAAATAGAAAGGGAAGGAAAACTGCCTAACACATTTTATGAAGCCACTTCATACACTTATCCCAAAACCAGGCAAAGACAGCTCCAAACAGGAGAAGTATAGCCAATTTCCTTAATGAACATCGATGCAAAAATCCTCAATAAAATAACAGCAAACCAAATTCAACAACACATCAAAAAGATCAGTCACCATGACCAAGGAGGCTTCATCCCAGGAATGCAGGGGTGGTTCAACATACGAAAATCAATAAATGTAATAAACCACATTAACAGAAGCAAAGACAAAAACCACTTGATCATCTCAATAGATGCAGAAAAAGCCTTCAACAAGATCCAACACCATTTCATGATAAAAGCTCTAAGAAAACTAGGAATAGAAGGAAAGTACCTCAACATTATAAAAGCTATATATGACAAACCTACAGCCAGCATTATACTTAACGGTGAAAAACTGAAACCATTCCCTCTAAAATCAGGAACTAGACAAGGATGCCCACTGTCTCTACTCCTATTCAACATAGTAATGGAAATCCTAGCCAGAGCAATTAGGCAAGAAGAAGGAATAAAAGGAATACAAATAGGTAAAGAAACTGTCAAAATATCCCTATTTGCAGACGATAAGATCCTATACCTTAAAGACCCAAAAAACTCTACTCCAAAGCTCCTAGGCACCATCAATAGCTACAGCAAGGTAGCAGGATATAATTCAACATAGAAAAATCATTAGCATTTCTATGCACTAATAATGAACAAACTGAGAAAGAATATATGTAAACAATACCATTTACAATATAGCCTCAAAAAAAAATCAAATACCTAGGTGTAAACCTAACAAAGGATGTGAATGACTTCTACAAGGAAAACTATAAACTTCTGAAGAAAGCGATTGAAGAAGACTACAGAAAGTGGAGATCTCCCATGCTTATGGATTGGTAGAATCAACATAGTAAAAATGTTTATACTCCCAAAAGCAATCTACATGTTTAATGCAATTCCCATCAATATCCCAATTATAGTCATCAAAGACATTGAAAAATCTACCATTAAATTTATATGGAAACACAAGCAGCAATGAATAGCCAAGGCAATACTCAGTCAAAAGAACAAAGCTGGAGATATCACGATACCCAACTTCAAACTATATTAAAAAACAATAACAATAAAAAACAGCATGGTACTGGCACAAAAACAGACATGAAGACCAGTGGAACAGAATAGAGGACCCAGATATGAAACCACACAACTATAACCAACTTGTCTTTGACAAAGGAGCTAAAAATATACGATGCAGAAAAGACAGCCTCTTCAACAAAAACTGCTGGGAAAACTGGTTAGCCATCTGCAAAAAAACTGAAACTAGATCCAAGTTTATCACCCTATACCAATATTAACTCAAAATGGATCAAGGACCTTAATATCAGATCCCAAACTTTAAAGTTGGTACAGGAAAGAGTAGGAAATACTCTGGGATTAATAGGTATAGGTAAGAACTTTCTCAATGGAACCCCAGCAGCACAGCAACTAAGAGATAGCATAGATAGATGGGACTTCATAAAACTAAACAGCTTCTGCTCATCAAAAGAAATGGTCTCTAAACTGAAGAGACCACTCACAGAGTGGGAGAAAATATTTGCCAGCTATACATCAGACAAAGGACTGATAACCAGAATATACAGGGAACTCAAAAAACTAAATTCTCCAAAAATTAATGAACCAATAAAGAAATGGGCAAGTGAACTCAACAGAATTTTCTCAAAAGAAGAAATTCAAATGGCCAAAAAACACTTGAAAAAATGCTCACCATCCCTAGCAATATAGGAAATACAAATTAAAACCACACTAAGATTCCACCTCACCCCTGTTATAATAGCCATTATTAGTAACACCACAAACAACAGGTGTTTGCAAGGATGTGGGGAAAAAGGAACCCTCTTACACTGCTGGTGGGAATGTAAACTAGTACAACCACTCTGGAAAAAAATTTGGAGGCTACTTAAAAAGCTAAACATTGATCTACCATTTGATCCAGCAATACCACTCTTGGGGATATACCCAAAACACTATGACACAGGTTACTCGAGAGGCACCTGCACACCCATGTTTATTGCAGCACTATTCACAATAGCCAAGTTATGGAAACAGGCAAGATGCCCCACTACTGACAAATGGGTTAAGAAAATATGGTATTTATGCACAATGGAATTTTATGCAGCCATGAAGAAGAATGAAATGTTATCATTCATAAATGGATGGAATTGGAGAACATCATTCTGAGTGAGGTTAGCCTGACCCAAAAGACCAAAAATCGTATGTTCTCCCTCATATGTGGACATTAGATCAAGGGCAAACACAACAATGGGATTGGACTTTGATCAAATGATAAAGCGAGAGCACACAAGGGAGGTATGAGGATAGGTAAGACACCCAAAAAACTAGATAGCATTTGTTGCCCTCAACGCAGAGAAACTAAAGCAGATACTTTAAAGCAACTGAGGCCAGTAGCATAAGGGGACCAGGAACTAGAGAAAAGGGTAGTTGGAGAAGAATTAATTTAGAAGGTAACACACATGCACAGAAAAGCAATGCAAGTCAACTCCCTGTATAGCTATCCTTATCTCAACTAGTAAAAACCCTTGTTCCTTCCTATTATTGCTTATACTCTCTCTTCAACAAAATTAGAGATAAGAGCAAAATAGTTTCTGCCTGATAGCAAGGGGGTGGGGGGGAGGGGGAGGATTGAGGGAGGGGGCGAGATGAAGGGGGGAGAAATGACCCAAACATTGTATGCATATATGAATAAAAGAAAAAAAAACCTCTGACATCTGTGTGTTAGTCCTGTACTGCAGAAACTAATATTAGCTTCCAAACAAAAACGCAGCTGCTAATGATGTAAATTTTCTAGACAGATGTGTTCATACTAAATCATTTGTGTCTGATTGCTAAAGATGAGAATTAATTTTCTTAGCTGAAAAACAAAAGCACAGAACCAAAGGTAAGTATCCTCCCCTTTATAAAGCAAGCTGCTAAATAATTTCCAAGTCACCCGACAAGGTGTTCCCCAAGAGCAGGCTGTCCTATCAACTCTGGGAATCCCACCACAGCCCACAGGGAGAGTGAGAACAACAATTTGGGTATAGTTCTTGTGAAGCATGAAGTGTGAAGTCAGCCAGGAAAGACTGCAGGAATACTTGCCCAGTGGGTCTGGTGACAGTGTGTTTAACAACTGCTACTGTGTTGACCTTGACAATTGCTACAACAGGATCCTAAAGCACTATGGTGCCAGAATGACCTCTTAGCTGCTGGAGGGAAGAAATGAGAGAATCGTGGAGGAAAAGGGGGAAGGGGGTCTGCTTGATTAGGGAACTCATGGAAACTCAGTTGCCTAATTTAGGGAGTATCTCCATATTGTAGCAACTTGTAATTTCCTGTCACTGACCAGCAACCTTGACTAGCACCTGATTTACATCAGCAAAATAAATCAAGGGGATGCCTGATGTGGATCTCAGCAAATACCAGAAAGTGGAAAGGAGAGAACAAGAGAGAGAGAGAGAGAGAGAGAGAGAGAAAATGTGACAGAAAGGAGTCTGAACCAGCAGCCCTTCCAAGTCAGAGCCAAGCAGAAGGAAGCACTAGTTTCTGATCTCTGATGTGATTCCTACTGTGGTCTGGATGTTTTAGTAGTGGGAATGAAATCATTCTCTGGAGTTCTTTTGACCTCTTTATTATCTAAGTATAAATGAACAAAATTCTGAGGCAATCCTGAGAGCTCATCCAAGGGAAAGAAAAGAACTATCTATCCCACAGTCTAGGCTTGCAACTTTAATAGCAGAAAAGGTAAAGTTTGTTTCTCTTTGTATAGTAACATCCAACCATTAAAAGGGTTATAATGTCAAGGCAACCAGTTTGAACTTTAACTGCTGTTCACACAGAGTGGGCTTATGTGCTAAACCATGGGCGAAGGAGCCAGCATCGTGATGAGTGTTATTATCTTCTGTTGGTTTGGGTTTTGTTTGGAGCCAACTTGAGAAGATGAGTATAAAATCCAGAACTGTTCCAGGCTCAGTTGTCTAGGCTCCTGTCTGACAGCACATGAGTGGTTTTCACAATGGCTGCCTGAGATGCAGTGCTTCTGCACAGGTGTCACCCACCTGAGGATGAGGGGAGCCAGTCTTCCTTTATATACAAACGTTTGGAAGGACATCACTAAACCAAGCCTCATACCTCGTCCTTGACACCCAAGGAGCTGAATTCTTATGCTGGACTCAGGCTCATCCTGGCAGCAGTGGTCACTATGAGGTGTAGCCCAAGTGACTCTAAGGGGTCAGAGTGCAAGGTCAGTGAGGAGGTGAACTTACCAGCATCGGCTGGTGCAGCAGTTCTCAAATGTACAGACCCTGGAACTCCTTCCTATTCTTAAGAGTGATTAAAGGTGTCAAAGAGCTTCTGCTTCTATGGGTTATATTTACCACAGAAACTGAAATTGAAAAATATTTTAAATGTTTTATAAAATTCTTTAAGAATAATAATGATGATGCCATTATATAATAAGATGAAAATTGTGGCAAATAATTATATTTTACAAAGCAAAATTATAGTGAAGAGTGTTTTGTGCATTTTTGTAAGTCTCTTTATTGTCTGACTTAATAGAAGACATATTTGCATACAGTTATGCATTCAATCTGTTGCAGTACATTGCTTTGGTTAAAAACTATTTTAAAAAGGGCACAACGAGCTTCACACAGATGTGTATGTGGAAAGGAATGGAATGTCTTATTGGCTGTTTCAGATGATTGATACTTCTTAAATACTGCAGTAAATACAGATCTTTCAAATTTTGAATTATTTTAGTATGCATTATCAAAAGTCGCATTCACTAATATCGCCATCTTATTGGTAGAGGGTGAAGACAATTATTTTCACTTGACTTTTCCAGTCTTATCATTGGACAAAAACACTGTTCTTTGTTTTCCTTAAGGTGACAAGCTCACGTAATTCACGTTTTTTTAAAGTAAAATTTTACTAGTATACATTCATGACTGGGGGTTCAAAGTGACAATTCCGATTAGACTTACATTGTGCACTAGTTACTTTGTCCCCATTTCTCTCCCCCTCAGCTCCAAATCGCTTTTGACAAAAGTCCGTGTCAAACGTAGTTCTGAAAACCATAGTTCACCTGCCAATCATGCTTCAAATTAGAATGAAAAATCAACCAGTCCATTTCACAACTCAAAAACATGCACGTATTTTTTTTTCCTGGAGAAACTATCATGCATCATCACTAGAACATTAATAGACGGTGAGCTAGCCAAGTATGGTGGTTAATGCCTGTAATCCCAGCATTCAGGAAGCTGAAGCAGGAGGGTAGGGAGTTAGAGGCCACCCTAGGCTACATAGGAAGACCCTGTTAAAAAAATATACGGAAGCCAAGAGTAGAGATTTAACAAAATGATCATTTTTCTGCTTCATCAAAGACATTCTCAAGTGAAATTAGCATTTAAAATGCAATACTATGAATGTGTGGCCCTGAAGAATCCAGTGACGATGAGATTTGGTTGGTGCCACTGCCTTGATTCAGGACAAGGTGATCATCCATTTTACACTCCATTGCTTTTGCACCTTCAATGAAAACATTATACAATTTACATATTGCTATAAATGTAGTTTATGACCTTGAATTCCCCGCCTTAAAAGGTGATTACTGTCTCTTCAGGTCCACATACTAAGTTTGGAAACTTCTGAGCTACTTTATACAATATTCAGCAGAAAGAGACAAATTCATTTTTTTATATGAAAGACAATTAGCATCCTGGGGTCACTTAAACACAGGTTTAAGTGACAGACATGATCCCAGGATCCAGGTATCCTGGCTGCAGACACCACACTGAGTCTTTCACTTCTTATTACCTTCATGATTAATTGCTCAACCCCTTATCTCAGTGGGCATTCGTTAAAGGTACAGAAACATAATCTCACATTCCTAAAAGTTTCCAATGCAATACTGAAAAACAAAAAGGACAAAGTGCATACATAGTATAAGATTATTGCACTGATTTCATGCCTAGCATAATATGCCTGGCCTGTGGACACTGTTTAAATGTATTCAAATTAGAAATTAACATTCTTCAGAAGTGGATTTTTTTCTGGCACAAAAACAGACAAGACCAGTGGAACCAGATATGAATCCATACAACTATACCTGCCTCATTTTTGACAAAGGCACTAAAAATATACGATGGAGAAAAGACAGCCTCTTCAACAACTGTTGTTGATAAAAGTGGTTATCCATCTGCAAAAAACTGAAACTATATCCATGTTTATCACCCTGTACTAGTATCAACTCAAAATGGATCAAGGACCTTAATATCAGACACGAAACTCAAGTTGATACAGGAAAGAGCAGGAAACATTTTGGAAGTAATAGGTATAGGCAAGGACTTCTTTAATAGAATCCCAGCAGCTCAGCAACTAAGAGAAAGGATGGACAAATGGCAGTTCATAAAACTAAAAAGCTTCTGCACAACAAAAGCAATAATCTCTAAACTGAAGAGACCACCCACAGAGTGGGAGAAAATATTTGCCTGCTATACATCAGACAAAGGACTGATAGCCAGAATATACAGGAAACTTAAAAAGTAAACTCTCCCAAAATCAATGAACCAATAAAGAAATGGGCAAGTAAACTAAACAGAACTTTCTCAAAAGAAGAAATTCAAATGGCCAAAAAACACATGAAAAAATGCTCACCATCTCTAGGCATAAAAGAAATGCAAATCAAAACCACCTCACCCCTGTTAGAATAGCCATCATCAAAAACACCACTAACAACAGGTATTGGGGAGGATGTGGGGAAAAAGAACCCTAGTACACCACTGGTGGGAATGCTAGCTAGTGTAACCACTCTGGAAAACAATATGGAGGCTTCTTAAAAATCTAAACATAGATCTGCCAGAAGATACTGCAATCCCACTCCTAGGGATATACACAAAGGAACGTGACACAGGTTACTCCAGAGGCACCTGCACATCCATGTTTATTGCAGCACTATTCACAATAGCCAAGTTATGGAAACAGCCAAGATGCTCCACTACTGACAAATGGATTCAGAAAATATGGTACTTATACACAATGGAATTTTATGCAGCCATGAAGAAGAATGAAATGTTATCTTTCGCAAGTAAATGGATGGAACTGGAGAACATCATTCTGAGTGAGGTTAGCCAGGCTCAAAAGACCAAAAATCGTATGTTCTCCCTCATATGCGGACTTTAGATCTAGGGAAAACACAGCCATGTGGTTGGACTTGGGTCACATGACAAGAGGAGAGCACATACGGGGAGGTATTGGGATAAGTAAGAAACCCAAAAGTATTTGATGTCCCCACTGCAGAGGAACTAATACAGAAACCTTAAGGCAACAGAGGTCAATATGAGACCTCAGAAACTAGAGAAAAGGTCAGTTAGAGATGAGTCAACTTGGAATGTAACATATTTGTGCATGGAAGCAATGCTAGGAATCTCTCTGTAAAGCTATCCTTAACTCAACTAGCAAAAACTCTTTGTCTTTCTTATTATTGCTTATGTTTTTCCTTCAACAAAATTAGAGATAAAGGCAGAACAGATTCTGCCTGGAAGTGAGGGGGGAGGGGGAAAGAAGGAGGTGGGGGTGGGGGAGGGGAGAAATGGCCCAAACAATGCATGCACATGTGAATAAATGAATTTAAAAAAAAGAGGTGGATTTTTGCTGCTGTGATTATAGCATCTGTTAACAGCTTGGTAAAATGTTATCACTAACAGAACATAATGGCCACAAAAGACTACAACTTCATAGTAGGTTTTTTGAAGAATAGATAAAAGTTGATGTTTTTTATTTTATTAAAGAGTATACGCTGTACCCGGAAGTGATCATGTTTACCAAGCAGAGCTGCATAACATTTATGAACTGTAGAAATAAGCACTTCTCATGGCAGACATTAAAACAGAAATGCATGTTTCCCCGACCTGTTGTTTCCACAAAGCAATACTAGGTGAAAGCTGGGCAATTTAGTACTAGGATGAGAAACATTGTACAGAGATACAGGGTAGGAAGGGTAGGTGGTAATTAGATTAAGGAGTCCAAGATGTATTTCATATTAGAGTATTAAAACTTTGTTTGCAAAATGTTGAATAAAGTGCCCTGTTTTACACAGTGATTGGGTTGTCAACAGCATTTGGACCTGAAAATATTCTGTGCTGATTGGATATGAGAGATCTGAGCAGAGTAATGTGAAGTGTATCATGCTTAAGGAATGTGCAAAATGACAAGGGGATGAAGAAGTATTGCTAACATTTCTTACCAACCGAGTATATCAGTAAAACAAAAGCCCACTACCAATTATACATATATATATATATATAATTTTATCTTTGCATAAATTATGCAAATAATTACATATATGCACACGTATGTACATACTTATTTGTACATGCACTTTCACATATATGTCCACACAACTAATTATATTTGTAATATAAGTATGCATTAAATTTATTGTATATAATTTATATATAATTAATACACCAGTGATTAACTTATATATAAAATTAGAGGTTGACTTTTGTCATTTTCCTATGTATGTTCATATATATGTGTACATATATATGGTTCTTATAAATTAGCATATGTAGATATTTATATAAACATATGATAGAGAAGAATCTAAATGCATCTAAAACTTAAAAGATGGCATAAAAAGATGATACCTATTGTTTGAAATGTTTTTAAACTTATTGTATAAATATCTTTTAGTCTAAATTTATTCACCATCTGATTACTTTAAAATTATAAGTGTTAATCCAAGTACCAGTGGCTCACACCTGCAATCCTAGCTACTCAGGAAGCAGAGGATCATAATTCAAAGCCAGCCCAGGCAAATAATTCGTGAGACCACATCTCGAGAAAAAAGAAAACCGTCACAATAAAGGGCTGGTCGAGTGGCTCAAGGTGTAGGCCCTGAATTCAAGCCCCAGCACTGCAAAAAAATTATAAGAATTATGTTTTATTAGACTAATAAGTAGTGGAGAGTTTCCACACTAACAAAATTAACTTACCATTCTGGAATTATAATTGTGTCTTTACACATATTTGTGATTATTTACTAAAAATTACTCACTTTGTTTATGGGGATGCAACTACTTACTATCTGTATAAAATATTTTTATTCATTAAAAATGGACGATATGAAGAATAACATGGGCTAACATAAAACTGTTTTCTTAAACATAATTGAAAGAATCACATTACCACTATAATTCTCTGTTTGGAAAGTGTTGTAGAGATGTTTCCTAGAGTAGTGTTTCTAAACATGGAGAGAAGATAAGGGATCTACAATCCTTCAAATAGCATTGTGCTCAGTGGCCCTTGTCAGGGTCCAGCCACTTTGGAATGTGTGACATTTGGAATTAGTTGACATAAATGAAAGTAGAAAAGAGATACCACATTCCCTTCCATTTGCTAAGAAAATTCAAAGAAGAAATGATGCTTGCTCTGTTTTTCACTTTTAGCTACACAGTCCATGTTAGTCATTTAAAAAATTAAATATCTCCTTGATAAAAGTTCCTTTGATCAAGAAATCACTGATGAGGCAGCAGAAGCTCAGGTTGATTTCTCTCTATTATTAAAGGGAGTGTAGGGGTAAGTGACAAAGTGCTTCTCATCACTACTATTTAAAATCTTAAGTGGATAGTATCACTTTAACATGCTAAAAATTTAACACAATTTTAAGGTCTCCCATTATAATGGATGAGAATTTCACCAATCTGGTATTTTTGTGATCCCAAAATAGCATGTTTATGCCACTATCAGGTATTGGTTGAGTGTTTTATCTTCTCTACCCTGAACAAAGAAGGAAAAAAACGCACAATTTCCAGGCTCTCTTCCATCTCTCCAAATTGATTCTGTGATTTCTTTACTGTGAAATGCATCCTTGCTTATTCAGAAAAGGGAATGTTTATACACTATTGTGGGAATATAAATTAGTGTGGCCACTATCAACATCAGTGTTGAGATTCCTCAAGAAACTAAAAACAGAACTATCATATGACCCTGCTATACCACTCCTGGGCATCTATCAAAAGGAATGTAAATCAGTATTCAATAGGGATACCTGAACACTCATGCATACAGCAACACTGTTCACAATAGCCAATCTATAGAATCAGACTAGGTGCCCATAGACCAATGAATTGATACATAAAATATGATTATTGAAGTATTATTCAGCCATAAAGAATGAAATCATGCCATTTGCAGGAAACTGGAGATCATCATGTTTTATGAAATAAACCACACTGAGAAAGGCAAATATCACATGTTCTCTCTCATATGTGGAATCTCTACCTAAAAAAAATTTGAATTACTTGAATATTAAACAAAGGGACTGCTTGAGAGTGGGAACCAGTAGAAGTAGGGAGGGTGAAAGGGGAATGAAAATGATTCAAGTACTGTATACACATGTTTGAAAATTGAAGTTTGTTAAAAAATTTTTAAAAGGAGGAAGGTAGATAAGAAATAGAAACAGAAGGAGTGGATTTGATCAAAGTACATTATATGAATTTATAGAACTATCACAGTGATATCCTTTGTACAATTAATACACATCAGTAATAAAATGTATTGAGATAGGCATTTCAGGTAAATCTTTTGTCAGGGCATCATATAAAACTCTTAGCAGGACAGTACACATTAAAGAAGAAAAAGATCAGTTTTGTTCACACAAATAACTTTTAAAGGACAAATATTTAATCTAAGAAATTGTGGCAAAATTGGGTCAATTCACACCCATCTCCTTCACAAATAATCTACAAAACCAAGAACATCATTGACACTGAGAATTTATATTTTCATGGTAAAAATTATAATTGTCTCAAACTTCCACTAATTTTTTTCATAGTGAAAGATACTGAAATAGATGTTGGAATGCTAGCCCTACAAAATAGAAACAGATTCTGTCAATATCAGGGCCAAGATTCCATTATTCTCTTCCCACCAAAAGAGTACATCATCTCCTTGAAGTGCCTTCATGCATGGTGTCCTAGGCACTTTTGTTACAGTGACCAAAATGCCTGGCTTAACTTAAGGAAGGAAGAGTTTATATTGGCTCATGGTTTCAGAAGTTTCATGCATTGGCAGCAGGAGAATGTGGCAAATCAGAGCTGTTCACTGCATAAAGCATGGGAAACAGGGAGGGGACTAGAGACCCTGTGTAACCCTCAGAGGTGAACCCCAGTGACCTGCTTCCCCCAGCTAGGTCCCAAGTCCCAGGTTTTCCAAAACCACTCAAACGAGCACCACCAGCTGGGGACCAAGCATTGAAAACTTGAGCCTATGGGTGACACTTCATTTTTAAACCATAGCATGTGGTTTTGCCCAAAAATATTTAATGAGCACTTACATGACTCTCAGGCTATTTGTGCAACCCTGATCATATTGGGTCTGTGTCTGTTCAGGACCCAAGATGGTATAGACTAGCATTTCTTGATGCTGGCCTCTCAAGAAGAAATTTTCATATTTTCCTGATGCACAGCTATGACCTCAAGAGTCATACTACTCTCAAGCAATTTCTTTCTAAATGTGAGTCTCTTTTCACATTTTGTTACCAAAAGAAGGTGCGTAGATATGCCTAAATTTAAGGGGTAGGGGAGTATAATCCTGTAAGTACTCAGGAAAGTAAGCAGAATGAGAAATATTGATGATTCATAGAAATGACTATCACAATGTCAAATGTAGTTAGCCTCCCATAAAGACACACTGACATTAGATTATAGTCAATTTAGTGCATTATGATATCTAGTCTAAGAATAAAATAACATGTTAAATGCTTCCTTATATTTCCCAAAGTTTTGAATACATATCAGAAACTCATAGTACCAGAAATAGGTAATTAATTGCTGAATAAACAAGTAATAAACATTTCATTGTCAACTGACCATGTAATTCCTACAGGGAGATGAAATTTTCTCCAAGAAAGAATAGCAGGATCAACATGAGGTCAAGTTGTGTTAATCAAGGTTGGCCGCATGCCTGGGCTGAATAAATGAAGCATATGGAGTGAGTTGAGAGAAGTGAAATCTTGTGTAGCTGAAAGTAACTCCTCTACTATCCTGTCCTGACACCTTCCCTTCCTATGGGACTTGAAAACTCCCACCCCTAACCATCCAATTTGAGCTTCTTGCACAAGTTTCCAAATCTAAGGACATTGCTTGGAAGAGGACAGAATTAACATTCTCATAAATGATCATTGGATTCCAATGATTTGAATCGCTTGAATAATGATAAGTTTCCTAAAAAAGAAACAAAATGAAAACCTTGGCTAAATGGCATGTTTGTAAGTGTTAGAAAATCATAGGCCCATTTCTTGATGCTACCCAGATCATATCTAGATTAATATGCTTAGGAAATCCTGTTGATTTTCCAAAAAAATTTAGCTTGTCAAAAGATGAATAACCAGGGGCCAGGTATGTAGCTCAGTGGTTAAATGCTTGTCTAGCATGCATGAGGCCCTTGGTTCAATCCCTAGTACCACCAAAAAAAAAAAGAAAAAAAAAGATGAATAACCAGAATGGTGAACTACTGGGAATACATGTGTAAAAAATATCCAGGAGACATTTTGAGCATCTTCTGTACTCAAATGTGTAGGGACATCTTCTTCCAGCTTCTGCGATCCTATAACACCTCAGTAAGACAAAATAGTTGCTCTCTTCCCTCAGCCAGTATCCATCCATTGCTCAAGACTTCAGAGGAAAGGCTGGTGGAGTGGTTTAAGTGGTAGAGCATCTGCCTAGCAAGTGTGAGGCCCTGAGTTCAAACTCCAGTGTCTTCAAAAAATAAATAGATAAATGAATAAGTAATTTATAAGAAGACTTCAGAGGAAATACAGAGCAAAGAGGATGTACAATACAAGTGCCAGTTTCTTCTGAAATGGAATCTGATACAGATTTCAACTTATCTGAGTCTAATCTTAATAGCCATGTTCTACTTCAATAATGTTACAGTGATGTGCCAGAATTAATTCCTTGTTTTTTAACATGACTTTCATCTCAATAATTCTTAAAACAAGTACTACAAGAAAAATGAAATTATAAAAGAGAAGATTATGTTTTAGCATGACATTGTCCAATCTGTCCAGACAGAACCATCCTAGACCCTTCTGTTTTCCACTAAGCACCTAAATGATAGTGAATGGAGAAAAATGCCACATAAGAATTGCAAAATCATTTTCTTTACAAATAAAAAGATGAACTTAAAATGAAAGTGTCCTGCAATAAAGTAGAATGCAGATGAATGACAACACAGCAATTTAGTTAGTGGAATATCATCCCTACACATAAAATAATTGTGAGGAATAGAATCAATACTCTATGATGTTAGATGAGTGACAGACAATGAAATGTAGGCACATTAAGTGAAATGATGTTCGCTTATAACGATTAGAAGGCATTGCAGATTAAAACAATTAGATTAAAGCCTTTGATATTCAATTAGATTGGATTAGATTAGACTACATTAGGTGATACTGGATTAAATTAGAATCCCTAATCTAGTTCCAGCACCAAGCCTCTGCTAAATTTCATGAATTCATTAAATATTCATTGTGCTAGGGTTAAGAAACACAAAGTAAAAATAAGGAAAATTGCTCTCACAGCACTTGTAGGTCTTTGAATGTATAAAAGCAAAAGAGATGAATCAACAGGAAATTACAACAAATACAACAGTGAGAGAAATAGACATTTCCAGGAGACTAAAAAGATCATATTACAGGTGATCTTAAAAATATTCTGGGGTGAGAAGGATAGAGATTTAAGGAAGATTTTGAAGAAGATAGAATACCTGATTGAAGTCTTAAAGAATAAATAGGAACAGTCCAGGGTAAGAGGCAGCTATAGGTAATAAATGCTGCTGGAGTGGGTAGTAAGAACAAGCAGAGACACCCAGTTGCAAATGTAAGTGTTTGGCACAGGTGGAGTTGGAGCACAGAGAGGTGAAAATCAGAAGGGGCAGAGGACAGGGGGTAGATATTGAAGGACTCACAGTGTTATTATTCTTCTAGGAGTCTAGGGGCTGGTCCAAGGGAAAATTACATTCTCAAAAGGTCACTCTGATGTACTGCTACAGAAAACGGTTTGGATTCTTGTAACAACTCACGTGAAAAATCATGAAAACCTGAATGAATGTGGTGCCATGAGGATAGAGCGTGATATTGTATCCCACCACGTAGGGGATGTGTAAGGCAGGGTAAGGCAGAAAAATAAATCTAGAACAATTTCTTAAGATTGGAAATTCAGGTAGAGAAGCAGGAAGAGGGTAGAGGTGAGTTCTGTTTGTCTGACATTTGTTATAGGTTAGTCACTGTAAGAGCTGCTACTTATATGATCTAGGGTAGGGTAGATCAGGGATAGAAATACAAATTTGAGAGTCAGCGGTGTAAAAGATATATAGTCATAAGAAATGATGAGGTCTCCCAAGAAGGGTGTCAGTTGGTAAGAACATGGGCACGTCCCTGAGGAACTGTGCCATTTAAAGAAAGTAGAGGAAGAAATGTCTGCAGGAGACTGAGAAGGAACAGCCAGAAAAACAGAGACTTTGGAGAATGGATCTGAAATCAAATGAAGAGAAAAGCTCAATATGTTTGGATAAAAATCAAGTCACCTGCAGCAAAGACACTGCAAAATGTCCACTGACTTATTAACAAAGAAGAAACAGAGGCAGCAGGGAAGTACAAGAGAGGAGGACAGAAGCAAGTGCTCAGTGCATTGAAGGATAAACAAGAGGACAAAAGTGACAGGAGGTGATAAGACATAAAATAGTAAACTTTCTCTTATACTTAGAGGTGAAGAAAAAGACAAAGTAACCAGCCAGAGCACCAAATGGAAAGAATTTTTAAAATAGTTAAGAGTGTAATAATCAGATTTCCTTGTTAGTTCAAAAGGTTGTTTGTGTCAAAACCATTCTCTTTTCTCCAACCCTAGTGTCATGATCTTAGGTCAGCTTTCTCCATTTAGGACTAGGGCTACTATTACAGGCCCTCATTTTCCCTCTAATCTATAAAACAAGTTGTAGGGAAAGAGCTGTATGTTTCCTTCATTGGGATTGTTTGTAAAGATGCAAGACTGTTAAGAAGGTGAATGACTGAGAAAAAATCCAAAAACTAGTATAGAAAGTAAAAATTCTTGAAAGTGAGACACAAGGAATGGAAATCTGTAGCAAAGGCTGGTAATTACCTTCAAAGATGAGAAATTTCTATTTCTGGAATAAAAGAAAGTAGGAAAAGAAGGGTAAGGGTATACCCTAGTTCCCTTTTATCCTTGGTATTTCAGTTTCAGTTACCATAACCAACTACATTCTTAAAATATTAATTGGAAAATTCCAGAAATAAATAATTCATACCTTTTAAATTGTGTACTGCTCTGATTACCATGATGAAATCTCACACCACCCTGCTTCATCTCACCCAAGATGTGACTCATCCCTTTGTTCAACACATCATCCCTAGTATGTATACCACCTTCCCAGTAGTCACTTAGCAGCCCCGTTGACTATTAGATCTACTGTCAGAGTATTACAGTGCTCACATTCAAGAATCCTTATTTTACTTAATGATGTCCCCAAAGTGTAAAAGTAGTGATGCTGGTCATTTGGATATGTCAAAGAATAAACGAAAAGGGGAAATCACAGTAAGATATTTTGAGAAAAAGACAGACTGTGTGATGTGTTTGTGTGTGTGTGTGTGTGTGTGAGAGAGAGAGAGAGAGAGAGAGAGAGAGAAATAGAGAGAGAGAGGAAGAGAGAGAGGGAGACTTGTGGGATAAAGCACAACCACAAGAACCTATTACTCCAACGAGGCCCCACTAAATCCTACCTCTTACATTTTCCACCACCTCCCAGCAGTCCATTCAACTAAGAACCTATCAGTAGACCATCCAATCACCTTTAAACATTGCTGTATAGTGAACCGAGCCTTGGACTCATGAGGCTTTGGGAGACATTCCAGATCCAAACTTAGTGGCCAAATTTTCTGCTTAGATATTATCCATGTTCATCTGTAAGAAGCTGGTAATAACTTTAAATCTTACAATATGTCTAACTTATGCTATTAAAGGGTCAAAGTCTTGAGTAAAAGGACAATGTTCTACATAATTACTTGGGGTCATTAAAGAGGGTAACTTTTCTTCAGTTTCTAAGGTCACATGCAAGAGGAATTGTCTGTAGTTATGGCAGGGCCACCATAATAACAATCACAGAGTTTGAACTAGAGGGATTCTTCTTCATCTCCCTTCCCACTTGCTCTCAAGGAGTAAATGAGAGAATACATAAGGTGCCTGCACAGTACTTGAATACAACAGGCATTTCTGAGTGCTTTCTGTCCCTATTTTGCCAAGAATTGCAAGTGACTATAACAAATGATTACATGTGAATCCACCACAAGTAGATTCACAAAATTCTCAGCTCCTTAACATTAAAAGTAAAATGTTGGAGGTCCTTGGATTAATCTCTGGATTATTCACATTTTAAAAAGTTGGGACAGGGCTGGAGGCATGGCTCAAGTGGTAGAGCACCTGCGTAGCCAGTGTGAGGTCTGAATTCAACTCCCAGTACTGCCAAGAAATAAATGAATTAATAGATAAATTAATTAAATAAAAAAGTTGGAACATGATAATAGAAACAAAAATCTGCATAAAATCAAAAACACTTTAAAATGTCATCTTTCCCAGGTATGGTGGTGTACACCTGTAATCCTAGCACTCAGAAGACTGAAACAGAAGGATCTTGAGTCTCAGGCTACCCTGGACTATGTGGCGAGACCATCTCTCAAAAAAATAAAAGTCATATCTGAAAACAGAGAGCTTAAAAAGAGATAATGAAATAGAAGAAAAAAGTCTAAAATGGAATCAGCAAAACCAGACAGAATGGTAAAATATCAGAGCAAAATACAAAGAAAAAAGACAAGAAGGTGTTACAGCATAAGATACAACGTAAATGACACCACTGCTAGCCATTTTTAGGCACTAATATATCAATGAATGTGCATGGAAGATCTGACCTATTACTAATGATAGTTTGCTTTTTAAGATGATTTGACGAACATCTAAAGCAAGTTTTCTTGCACTGCTGGTTTTATCCAATAGATATTTGTGAAATAGAGCAACCAAAAAAGTGCCCATTTTCAATGACCATGAAGAGGGAGCAAAATCACTCCAAAAGAAAACTACTGACAGTAAAGGAGAAAAGTCAAAAATTAGGAAAAGGAAAACCAAGAAATATAGCATCTGTGATATTGTTTTAAAATAAGGATGTTCATTCAAGAAAAAACACTCAACGACACAGGAGCAATTAATAAACCAATTCCCTGAGAAAATCTACCATGTTTGTTTATGCACTCAACTGAGGTTCAACTTTTAAAAGCACTCTGAAAGGCAAGAATTTGAAGTTTGCATGGAAAGTTTCCTAAATTTCTATGTAATAGATGTTAATTAATTTTAAAATATAAAAATCAAAGAGAAACCTTCCTTTCTCTTATCAAACCATAATATAGTTATATATGTTAAAAAGAAAAAAATCTACTGATTAAAATATTTAAATTACTGTAAATATCACTTAGCTTGAAAAGAATTTAAAGCTGCAGGATATGACAATGCAGAAAGAGGAAATAAAAAAGCATATTTCAGAACTTATGGGACAGTTAAAGTAGCATTCTAAGAAAACGAATGACTTTAATTACCTTTATTATTAACCCTAAGACAATAAAAATAAATTAAATGTTAGTCCAAAAGCTATAAAAATAAAATTTTGAAGAGAAGAAAGTGAAAAATAGAATAAATAACTCAATTAACCGTTGTCAAATTAATAATAAAATCAATTCATTTCCTTCATAAAATAACAGTTATAAAAATAATAATTGAAAATATCTCATTTATCATATCAGTGTTAAAAATAAAATATCTAATAAAAATAAACTTAATAAGATTCATACAAGAGATCTCTGAAGGAAATACTAAAATGCTCCTAGAATACATAAAAGAAGACATTGATAAAAGAAAATTAATAATGTGCTGTGATACAGGAATACTAAGTATTTTCAATGGCTCATTTATCCTAAAATTGTTGGCATATTTAATATTTCCTACATGATGCTCTACAAGAATTTTTTTTTTAAAAATCCACCATCTTATTCTAAAGCTCACATTGGAAAACAAACACAAGAATACTCAGGAAATTTCTGATAAAGAATAAGGCTAAATCATAGTGTCTATATAGTAAAGTAGTAATCAAAACATTTTTAGTACTAGAGACCAAATAAATAAACAGATTAAGGTACAGAATAAAGAATTCACAAATATCTCCAAAATAGTGGTTTATCTAACAGCCTGTGGTGCAGGTGGTTCCTTAATCCTCTGAGGAAAAGATGGGTGATTCAGTAAGTGCTGCTAGGATAAAAGACAGAATATTGGAGAGGAACAGTAAAGCATGGACCTATCTCACTTGTTATACCTAGTTTAGCAGAATTTATTTTAATTCTAGATGCTTCATAAATTACTTGTTTAACAAAATAAGGAAAACTAAAATCATGGAAAGGTTTAGTTGTAAGAAATGGAGTGATCATGTTTCTTTCCTCCTCCACTAAGTACAATGAAATTCCCTGGCAGTATCTATAAATGAAATGGAAGTAGTGAATTGCCTGGATTTCTTTGTGCCTCATCCAGCCCAACTTGGAGCTGCAAAGACCACATGTGATAACCTGGAAAGGTCAATGGATGAAGACCAAAAAACCTCCAAGCTAAGTTTGATCTGTCTGGCCAGAGACCAAGAAAGATGCAGACAGGAACTTTTAGACAAGAAGAACTCTAGCCCAGCAAAATGCCACAGGAAAAACCCTACGGCCCCACTCCCCTCACTTCAGGAAAGACCAGATGGAAGCACAGACTTCCACCCTCTCCAGGCTGAGGCAGAGCACTGCACCCACCTCAGGCTCAATGGCTGCACAGGGAGAGACTGGCCTTCCACCAAAGGCTAGTGAGAAGAGTCCCCACTCCCCCTCTGCACAAGGGCAGTGTCAGAGGAGACCTAATAGGAATTCTTAGAGCCCAATGATCACTGAAAGGTGACCAAAATACCCAAAAAAAATGTTGCAACAGAGATATTGGAATTATCTAAGAAAGATTTTAAAGTATCTGTCATAAATTTGATTCACAAATAATTACCAAAAGCATTTTAAACAAGTAGAAAACAGAGAACTTCTACAAAGAAGTAAAATATAAAGAAGAAAAATCAAGTAGCAACTTTAAAACTGAAAAATATAATAACAAATGTCTTAGTATAATAGGCAAGGACAGAAGAAAATATATGTGAACCTGAAGATAAATCAATATAAGTTACCAAATCTGAAAAAAGTATTGAGGGTTGAAAGTGTGGAGCAAGTGGTAGAGCACCTGCCTAGCAGGTATGAGATCCTGAGTTCAAACTCCTGAACTTCTAAAAAAAAACCAAAAAATAAGAATTCAGAAACCTAAGAGCCCATGTAAAAAAATCTAAAATTTGAATTACCTGAGTCCTTGATGAAGAGAAGTAGTCAAAGGGACAATATATGAAATTTTCCCAATGTGGTAAAAGTCATAAATGCATAGTCAAGAAGCTATTTGAACTACAAACAAGATAAACAAAAATCCACACTGTGACACATCACAGTTAACATCTTAAAATTAAAGATGGAAAAAAATTAAAATTCGAAAATTTTTTAAAGATTATTTTATTTTAAAAAAAGGAAAATTATTTTTTTTTTTAAAAAAAAAAAGGAAAATTAAAGACAAATTCTCAGGCTGAGCAGTGGTCAAAGTACAACCTGTTGGTCAAAATGTGTTTTTTGCTCGTTAGAAGGATGCATGCAACACTTCTGGTCTTCCAGTTACATCAGTCTCAAGGGAAATGAAGAGGACTTTTCTCCTCCAGACTTTAAGATTGAGAACCTTCTTTTCCAAAAGATCTAAGTAAACTTTCTCTTCCAGTTCACTGTGCCAAATTTGATTCTATCTCCAGAGAATCACTTAGATTTTCTAAACCAATCTTTATGTGGAGAGGGAGAAAATACTTGATTGAATTAAAAGTTAAAACCCGTCCTGGTGAAACTGACACCTTCCAGTTTTTAAAAAATCATAGTGGCCTCTGGCAGAGAGATATCAATCAAACCCTGTTCTTATGATAAACGGATTAAAACTAAATTAATAACAGTTGTCCTGAAGCCATTCTCTTCTTTTTCAGGTAACATGTGAAAATTGATTTGTTTTTCTGTAATTAAAATTCCTAGCCTCTGATATCCAATATTGCTGAGAATGAGAATTTCAAGGGAGGCAGGAGGGGTGGCAGTAGATTCTTTGGGAACAAAGTCAATGCCCTTTCTTTTGCTTTTCTCCCTAATTTAAAAGGATGTGTTTCAATAACTTTTTCTGCTAAGCTGACTTTGTCCTTCAGACCTGCAAATAACTTGGCCAGAGCATTGCCTGACAACCTAGGCAGGACAAAGCTTCCTGTAGCATGAAGAGATACTTAGATGCAAGAAGGCAGGCCCTAACCTTTTGTCTGACATGTGTACATGCCCTTCTCACTGTGCTGTGTCTCACTGCACAGCAAATAGGATCCTTCACATTAAAAAATATATGGCCCTCCTCATCCCCGTACTCTGCTCACAAAAGAAGAGACTGAGCCTTAGAGAAAGTAAGATTTATCTAAAAAGACATATTTGGTACATTTTATGTCCATAACTTAACATTTAGAACTATTTTCACCATACAGTTAATGGTTTTAGATTAGCTGATGACACAGATATAATTTTAGCTCAAGATTGTCATAAATATGTCATAAAAGTACTTTTAAAATAAAGTTTCTCTATTTTAATTCCTCTTAAGTAAAAGGAATTCAAAACACATGTGCCAGCTGAGAGAATACCTTTGTCACTTATAGACGTGGCAGAAGAATTAACCATCAGAGGGCCCCAAAATATGAACTTCTGAGTCAATGTAATGAACACTCTCAGCTATTTACAAATAGGGAAGTTTATAGCTTCTCCATGCAAATCCTTGAAGTATAAGATCCATTGGTATTGTTTTATCTGAGACTAACGTGACTCATGACTTGGAGAAATTTGTGCAGCTTTGAAGCCCCTAAGGTTAATAAGTATCTTTACCATGAGGAAAGGCATCAGTTTTGCCACAAGGAATCTCTTTGAAGGCATCACCTAATGCCATGATATCAGAGGGCAGCCCTCAAATGGAGGGGGGAGGTAGGTAATTCTGAGCTTCTCCAGCTGTTAAATCACTGTTCTTTGTTCATCTTTCTTTTCATAGGTTGACATTTTAAACAGATAATCATAGGCACTTTCTACCACAGTTACAATTACACAGTAGAGGAATAAGAAATCCCTGAAGTTCCCCAGAACCTGGAAAACCTGGGTGCCCAGTAAACTAACAAAAAGCAAGAAAAGCTTTACAAGATTTTTGTATATTGGCTATTATTTCAACTCATGCCAGCAATAGTGACATAATAAAAATACTGACTGCTAATTAAATTAAATCCCAAACTACTTTATAAATTTTATATAATGTGCAGAGCAAAAAAACACCAAGGAGAGTTGTATTATAAAAGTGCAGCATATACACACTAATAAATATCTAAATGTCTCTATCAAGTCTAAACATGTATCTAGATATATCTTAAGCTATAGATGCTAATGGCATGCAAGAAGGAATTTAAAAGAGCTTTGTGGTGAGCTGTGGAGTTCTTTGCTAAAATATTTAATCTGGATTCAGGATGACAAAAATGATCTATATCTCCCAAAGCTACCCATAATGTATCTAGAAAGAAATACAGCTTCCATAGCAGCCAAGCTGTTATAATTGGTAAGAGGAAAAGTACATAAATTATCACCCATTATGGAAAAGGTAGATGGCTTCTGAATAACCTAAGAGTGTTCCTGGGATTTAGACAGTGATCAGTTACTCATTGAACACTTAACTGTTTGCAGACAGCATTCCTGACAAGAATGTACAAAAATAAACAAAATAGTGAACATTCTTATCCTTAAGAAATTTATATCCTCCTAAGTGTGGGGATAGGTACAACTAATATACAAGGAAACTAATAAATAAAGTTGATCTTTTTAGACACTAATAAGAGCTATGATGAAAGTAAAACAATTTCATACAGCAGAGCATTCAAGAAAGTCCTCTCTGACAGGTAACATCTGAGGTGAGACCCTTTTGTTAAGGCAGAGGGAGCAGTTTAGGACAGAAGAGAGACTGAGAAATGAGCCAAGGGACAAGAAGTTCAAAGGCATGGCCTATAATAAGAATGAGCTTCTGAAATTTTAAAAAAATTTTATCTTAATTCAGCCTCCTGTGTGGGCAAAGTGTTTCCATATACAGGAAGTTAGACATATATTATCATCCTTGTTTTGCCTCTGAGAGGATGGAAGCTAAACAGGGATGTTTAACAATTTTTTCAAGGTCACATATACATAGGTAGCAGAGCATAAATTTAAACAAGTTCTTCTTATCTCAAATCCTAGACAACACATTGCCTTTCACATATATCAAGACCTTAGTATGTTAAGAAAACCTGACACACTTGTAGGATTTATTAGTTCACTGTTATTGCTATGCAGGAAAGCAGACATGTCCTTTATTACCTCCCTGAAAGAAATAAAAATAAACACGTGGTTCTTTAAGAAAGTGGTACGATAGCTAAGGACTCAATCTGAGGAGAGTTGACTTAATTATGAAGAGCAATCAGAACTGTTGCTATTTCATTGCACTTATCACTTGTTAAAAGGCAATTCAGATTATCTGTGATGCAAAAGGGAATGATGAATAAGAGAAGAAAGAAGAAATATAGAACCCTAGAGGTTAAATTCCAGATGATAAGAAAGACATCAGCAGAGATGTTCTTAGGTGATTATCAACATTTCTAGCAGATGTGGCAGAAGTACTTAGCCAACCTTTTGTTTACTTCCACCAGGATTCAAAACCACCAAAATGGTAATGAAATACAGGAAAAATAAAATGAAAAGGGGAAAGAATAAAACTTAAACCACATTGAAAATCACCATTATTCTATTAAAGTACGTAACTAGTACAAAAGAGAGAAATTCCATATCTTTCTGACTCTATAAAAAATGAGTATAATCTGCACTTTTTACATAAATTCAAAGCAAATACATAGAGGATGTTCCCTCTCCTACCGACTGGCCATCTCTGAAGTAAACCCTCAGGGTGGCAGTTCCAGGCTAAGATGTCCTTACCTTTCATGGAGGAACAGATTGGTAAGATAAAAATCACAGTGCTAAAGAGGAAGTGTACCCTGTAATATCTAAAAGAGCTATTTAAATTTAATTAATGAAATAAAATTTGAAATTCATTTCCCCAGTCACACCAGTCCTATTTCAAAGACTCGGTATCCACAGGTGGATCATGGCTCCTGCATTGGGAAGCACAGAATAGAGTATTCCCATAATTCCAGAAAATTCTATGGGACACCACTGGATTAAGTGGCACTTGTTTAATGACATAATCCCACCTTCTCTCTGTCCAGTGTCTCATAAACCCCACATTTTTTCACTCTAAAAATCATTTTTGCCAAAATATCATTTTGTCCTCATTTTGATTTCCTGTCTTTGACCATATTAGCCATAAAATAACAAGTTTAGATATAGATATAATTTAATTATATTTGTCCCAACACCATTGTTTCATAGATGAGGATACCTGTCTGTTGTGGTAAGATGGACCCACCCATTCAAGGAAGATTTAGTTAGTGCTTATGTATTCATGAGGCTTCCATTTTACTAGAAGACTCTTCTCAGTTTGCTCATTCTAATGAAGCAAGCTGTTTTGTTGTACAGGCCACAAGACAAGGAACTGGGGGTAGCATCCAGGAAGAGATTGAAATCCTCAGTGCAATAATCCACCAGAACTTGAATCTTAGAAACAAGCCATGGTCTTTTACAACCTAAAACAGAAGTGAGACCCCTCTGGTTCTGCCTTATTCTGCTTGGTAGAGTACATGACAGGTATAGCCCACACTGGAAAAAGGATTACCCAGGATCAGGAGTTACAAAGGAACACATCACTGGAGGCATCATAGAAGTCATCCTAACACAGAGCACGTGGACTAGGGACGGAGTTGGAATTATCCCTGAAGAGTGATTAGGAGTCTTGTGGAGCTTCAGACAGAGAACTATAACTAGGAAGACAGTAGATACATTTAAGATCTATGTTAGTGGAAAAACCTACAGTATTGATAGATATGCTATATATGGAGAGCAAGAGAATAAAAAACAGGGACCTTAATAAAAAAGCTTGAAATAAGAACAGTCCCCATAGAAAGATTTACTTAGATATCTTCCAAGACAGACCTCATATTTCCTTATATTTTTTCTTTCTCCTGCCACCTCTTCTGATTCTTCCCTGATCTTCACAAATCACCTCATCCATTGATTATCAGAAAAACCTCAAATTTCCACACTCTTAAAATATTGCAATAGAAAGTCACAGTGCTCAGTACTATAGAGAAGGTGAGGTGTAAAAAATAGTTGTCATTATACCAGAAATATGATGCTGTCTTTTTAAGTATGTATCCTAGTTTCTCATATTCATCAATATGTTCAACATGTCCTCATTAATGTTTTTATGTAAAAGTGTAAGTATTTTCATTTCCTCAAATAAAAGATATGCTAATAAGGAAAGAAAAGAAGTTGACTCCTGAAGAACATGAAAATGCTATCTGTGAATTTTTAATGTTTGAACTTTGATAACAAATTACTGTTCTCCATAAAATCACAGCAAGGATATCAGCTCTTGTGGGACATCCTCTGCAATGGAGAGCTCAGCAGGATAAGTAGGCAGCATACATGTTCATGACACTACTTGATTGATTACAGGTGTTTATTGTGTTAGGCTAAATCTGTGTGTAGTCAATTACAAGGCAAACAACTCAAGTAGGTCAGACAGTTTTCTTTCTTGGGTTTTAATAATTAATTCAAATTGCTTCATGATTAGAGCAACTGATGTCATCTTAGCCCTCAGCAAAATCTGTATGATTTCACTTTGGAACTGGGCTACACTTCATGTCTCTCTGTTATCTCTCCCACCCACTCCCTGGACACAAGTTTCCATTCTTTGCAAGTGTGTCTCACAAAGAATAGGATTCTCCAGATAGTCAAGAGAAACAGAAAGAAGTATCCCACAGAACTGGACATTCCCTGCCACTCATCCCTGATCTTACACCACACAGGTGACCTCCAAAGGTATCCATGAGCACAACACCCTCAGTATTATACGGACTGTGTACACCCATTCAATCTCTGTGACAGTGTCTAAGTTTAGTTAACCAGTAACAAGGAAGCACATTCGCCCCCATTTGTCCTGACTGTCATAGTATATCACTTCAGAAAAAAAGATTGGACTGGCTTCTCATAATAATTTGTGATGACTTGAAGAAGGGTCTACATTTTTCTTGAGACAGGAGAGACAGAAAACAAGAGAGGGAGAAAGAGAGAGAGAGAGAGAGATGGTAATGCTAAAGTGCTGAAGTAAGGAGAGACTTTTAGTTTCATTCTTAAAGGGCCCATGATAAGACTTGCAAATTTAGTGGAAAATTCACTGGTTCTGCAACACTGCACATGTATGTTTGGTCTAGGGATACAGCTATGGACAAAGAACTCAAAAACAGACAGCCCATGTGATGTACCGAATCTGAATAGCAGAGATCTTTTGCCTGTCAGACTAGCACTACAAGGCACAAGACTGAGAACTACTAAAAAGAGGCTGCTTTAAAGACAGTCACCTTCTCATCAATGTCAGGAAGGGCTCTGTATTATTAGTAAGATCTTTATTACTGACCAAAATGCCTGACATGACAACTTAAGGGAAGAAGGATTTATCTTGGCTCATAGTTTCAGAAGTGTCAGTCCATCATGGCAGTGGGGCATGGTAGAGAAAAGCAGTCCACGGAAGCAGAGAAAGAGCAAGACAGGAAGAACTCAAGGCAAGGACATGAACAAGTTACCTACTTTCTTCAGGTAAACCCTACTTCCTACTTTTCACCACCTCATATTACAAATTCAGCAAGAGGTTAGGTCAGAACCCTCATGAGCACAATCTGGAAAACACCCTCACAGCTACACCCAGTTGACAATATCAACCAAGTTGACAATATCACAGGTGCCTTAAATCATATACATCCTTATTTTTAAAATAAATTTCTTCAAAAAGTAGGGCTTGTACCTTTATCAAACCACTTCTCTTATCAGATACCTAGACACATGTCCTGCAATTTCACCTTGTCTAGAGCTTGATGTAGCTAAGGTGAGGGTCCCAGAACCAGTGTGCTGCTCAGCGATGGATGACTACATGCCTAGGAACAGATCTGGGTGGATGCTGAGAAAATACCCCAGGCTATTTCTCATGCCCTCAGCAATCACTTCTCAGGGAACTGTCATAAGCCATGCTACATGTCGTCTCCAAGTCAGCCTGACTGGGGCCTGAAGCCCACCTGTCATAAGGCAAAATGAATGTAATGATAGATAACACTTGCCAGAGGTTTCATTTGCTCAGTTTCATTGACGTGGGGGTGGGATGGCTGATGGTGGTTTCTCTAGCAGACTTTCAGATTCCTAAAGATCCCCCCTGACATGTCTGTGTAACCCATCCAGTGCAGTCACATACCTCGTGCTCCTTCCCCAGAACAGTTTGTGAATGAGCTTCTGTAGCTATGCTGTGGTTGACAGGGCCTGGCTGGCACCACAGTGTCACCACAGGATCTATAGAAATCTCCTCCTCTACTTTCACATACAGCCCATCTGGCTGAAATCCTTGAAATTTTGTTCTCTGTTTATATTTTATTGGACCTGAAGTATTTTTCTTTAAGCAGCCACCATTGTGTTTGAAAATCTCCCATGTTCTTCTACATAGTAGGGCTGTTAACAATATTGTATTAAATATTTCAATATAGCGAGAAGAGAGGATTTTAGTGTATTCACTACAAAGAAGTGATAAATATAAGGTCACAGATATGCTAAATACTCTGATTTGATTATTATACAATATACATCACATTGTATCCCAGAAGTAGGCACAATTATTATGTGCAAATTAAAAACAAAAATGTTGAAACAATAAAAATAATATGTGGATCTAATGAAAAAATTTAAAGATAAGAAACTTCTATACAAACTGAGCAGCTACTCTAAGGATTTCAGTTTACTTCCAGCTGATCAGATCAACCTGCAGCACCCCTTGTTCCTACTCATACTGTTCCAACCTCCTGTTTACCCATCCTTTCTAGCTGACTTTTGTTTATTTTCTTGTTCTTCCAGCTTCACTTAAAACCCATCTTCTCATGACACAGAGGTCTCATGTGCTTTTGTGACGTGGGTGTTGCCTTTCCACCTTGGCCTGGAATTTCATTTTCATAATCACCTTTGCAGCCAGGCTCAGCCATCTCAACCCAGGTCCTTCCCTCCCAACAGTCTTCACTGAGAACAGCTTGCCACCCAGAAATTCTGGATGTGACAAAACAACACATGTGCCTTCTATACCATCCCCTGTAATCCTTATCTTTGGGTGGTTGTGGTCTCCCTCTTGCCACCTTCCATTCCATGTTCACATTTTTCTGTATTTTATAACTCTGTTTGTAAATGGAAGTCTCTTCCACATACATTTTTAAAACCAGATGTTGTTACTTCCTATCCAAATTTTGACCAAGGAAAAAAATGTCAAATAGCTCCATTCACTTCATATTTAACAAAACTATTCTCTCAATGTGTACAATAAAGAAAAAATAAATATCTCATGTTTCCTAGAAGTCACTGTTTACTTAGAGGGTATTGGAAAATGGTGATACATTTTGTTCTTCACATTTTTTTCTGTAAGGAGTACAGATACAATAGTTTAAAGGCCTATACAAAGAAGAGGTTGTTTGGTTACTTTCTTGTACACTCAAAAGAGCTTCAAGAAGTGAAAATTTTATATTTGCTGTAGGAACACAAAAATAAACCCAAATCTATTCTTTCCACATATTATTCTATTTATTTGCTTTATTCATTTTTATTTATAGAATAGAATAGTCCAAAATAGAAGGGAATATTTTTGTTCTCAGTTAATTTTCAAATCACATCAGAAAATACCATATATTGTGTTTCTTTGTGCATATTCAAAGGCTGCTCTTGCGGTTTAAAAGGACATCTCCTAGTGAACACTGCCATTCCTCAAGGGGAAACTCTACCCATCTAACAGCTATTTTAAGAGGTTGAAGATGCATTACCACAGGCTGCACTACTCTGTGAATCCCAATTTGAATTGAAGTATGATTTCTCAAGGGTATAATCCTAGGTTCACATTTCCTTTCCAAGAGAACTAAATTGCCTCTTTGACTATTGAGGCTGTTGCAGGCAATCTCAAACAATTCAAGTTCCTCTTCATTTTGTAAGTAAATAAAATTAACTTTAAAAATGTGCCCTTTGAAATTCACAAAAACAATAACTTACAGTGTTAAGAGGAAATCAGCCACAAAAATATCACTATGTTCAAATGTTAAATAAAGATCACATTAACTCGTAGAGATCCTTAAAGCAATGTATCAGTTGCTTTCAATATGATAGGAGTGTATCTGCTGTTTTCAAAACATTGAATGGGCTTTACAAACCAATAATGTCATGTTTTCATGAAACAATTATATTAACTATATCTTCTTTTGAAATTAATATCCCAAATGACTTAATGTCTTTTACAATTGAGGGGTTGAACATGTCCTCCAATGATTTTCTGTCTTCATCTGTGGTCTTCATCCCCTTCAGAAAAGACCACAGAAAACTGATTCTTAAGAGACATCCTGCAGTGTTAAAATAAATAGAGTGAGGGGGGACAGCCATTGATTCAACTAAGCTGTTGAAACTGCCTCTTGAGGACAAGGGTTATGTCCTATGTAACTCAGGGTAGGGGCCACAAAGGCACTATAAGGACTACACAAAGTCCATGAAACTCATGACCAGCTGTAGAGTGAATAAATGTTGCCTCCTATTTACATGTAAAAGAATTTTTCAAATATATGTAGATGATATTTGTAACAGTGAAAAACAAAATCTGTGAAGTGTCTTTGAAACAGAGAGAGTAGTGGTGGGGAGAAGAGAGAACAGGAAAATACTGGTTCCATGTATAGCCTGTGTAACTGCATTATATTCATAGCCTCAGACATGGACATGTATATTAGGACAATTTGATATCTTGCTACAGAAAAGTATCTATTGGATATCAGATAAGTATATCATGCTTTTTAATTTTCTTTGCTTCCTCTATCTCCTCTCTTATCAAAAACATATATCAATCTTATTATTAAAATGAAAAACTAAATAATAGCTCTCAAAACTAAATTGTCTTGTTTTCAAGGATGAAATGATTTACTGGCCTCCAGACTGATACTTTCCCATGTCTTCTAATTGTGAAGAGGTCTTCATTTGGATCCTTTCCTCTTCCTCCAGTCTCTTGTAACTAAGAGTTTACTTGAATGAATTCATTTCTCTGCAATCTCATAGCCACTATCTGAGATTAGATGCATCCTCTTTCACCTACTTTGTGTACCATCTTCCTAACTAGCTTCCCTGGTAACCCATTCTCTACACTTCAACCAAGGTAAGAATTCAAACTCTCTAACCAGTTTATGGAGCCTTTAACTGCTACCCATACTGATGGACTCTTCCTTACTCCCTGCGTGCTCATCCACATCCTAGAAATACTATCATCCTTTTGCTCTGTTTTCCTTCCCCATTGGTTTGCAGGCATCTGCTCCAGTCCTCCTAAATATGCTTGCCTCCCTCTAGTTCTTGGTCAACCCATTATACCTTTGAGTCTCAGCATAATTTTCATTTCTTCCTCCATGCTTTTCTAAATCCTTATCTCCAACCTAAGAGCTTCTAAGCAGAGATAAATGAGAGATAGCTTTTTTAATCTCAGTATTCATCATGATTTAAGTGATGTTCTCTTTTCTACATGGGAACAAGGCCCTATCTACCTTGATCACCATTATGTGATAGTACATACCTTCTATTTGCAGAATTAAATGACTGATTAGTAAGCAGGATGAAAGGACAGATGGATGAAAGAATGAGTGGATGACTAGCTATCTCTAAAAATCCATGGAGTTAGGAAGGCAATCTGAGAAAAAAGTAGAGACAGCTGAACTTTCTGGGGCCTTGCTAGCATTGATACATTTTAAAACTATTTCACTGACTTCTTCTATTTACATTAATTTGATAAAGGACACATTCATCAAAAAAATTATTTACAACCAACTTATATAACCATATTTTAAAGAAGATATTCTGAAATATTCATTTATATATTAATTCACTTATGTGACAAACTAGTCACATGATAATCTCATGTGACTAGTCTCTCATGATAATCAGATGAAACATTGTTTCTTCCCTTAAGGAGTTTATAGTCTAAGGAGGTACTATAAAATGAATTTTTTAGAGGAAAAAGTCTCCTTTAAAGAAAAAAATTAGCCAAAGCAATACTATGTTACCTTTTTTAAAAACCACCTTTAAATTCCTTGAATTCTAAAAATGATTTTAACTTGAAAAAGCATGGCTTTATAACATTTAAATTCAAAGGTATTTTTGATTTGTCAGTCAATCTTAGGGGTTCTACAAAGATTAGGTAAAGCAGATCCATGTATGAAAAATACCAGATTACATGTAGAGGATGTAGATCTGAGACCTGAGACCTTGCGGAATGGCCTGAGAGCGTGGCTTTGTTGCAGAGGGCTGAGCAAAACATTCCATCTCACTCTCTGCATGCTGGTGAGCCACACACACCATTCACAGCAAATAAAACCAGGAGCCAGAAGAAGAGGCTCATCCTGGAGGGATAATGGATGGATAGTGATTTCCAATGGTACAGGGAAGGTTTGGAATTCACAAAAAAAATGAGAAGAAGAACTCAGGGACATGGTCCTGCCATAGTAACCATTAAAGGGAGAATCTGCGGACAGCCTACCTACCCAGGGGCATCTTATTTAGGAGAGCAAGCAACTTCAACCATGCTAGTGGGCTGTCACAAAAAAAATCTGGTTGCAGCAAAGATAGTAACAACTGTAAGAGTAGCTAAATTTAAGTACTTCATCTAGTCCAAAAAATAGTTGGTACCTTTGTAATCAGAAATGCTGATGGCAGAATGAAAGAGCCAATGAGTTTTATCTTACTTTTGATCTTCCTCTAAAGGAGAACTTCTTATGAAAGGAAGATGAGAAATCAGAATTCTGTAGGTCATCTGAGTTCAGCCTTCCCTTTCCTCTTCCTGCCTCCTCTCACTGCATCCTTCGGATTAAGTTATGTGCACCTCCATGTGTTCACACGGTAAAGGTTTAAAAATCCATTCTTTGGGAACAAAACTGCACGGATATATATGTATATATATATTATAAAATTTTACTACTGCAAATGTAATATGTAGCATTTATAAAATAATGAAATATATAGTATGATTCTCATAGAATACTGGCTTTGATTTTGAAGAATTCTTGTATTCTTAGACAAATTGTGTTGCATCAACCATGATTTCATAAAATTGGACTACATAAATGCTTAATTTTTTTCCAGTTGAAAAGTTGTTTACATCATTAGAAAACTAGCATAATAGTGACATAAAAAAATATTAGTTGTTACTCTCATTTACACTGTGCAAGAAAGATATGAAAATGTATGTGAGCACTTCACTCATCAATAATCTGATAAGCTCCTTTGCTGAATCAGATGGTTTCCAAACACTTCAAGAATATTTCCTCAAGATTTTTGTGTTATTTACAATGTGATGGCTATAAAAATGATGCATATTTGGGCTTAATGTGAATTATTAACATTTTCTCCATCACTTTAAGTCTATAGTCAAAAATAAAACACTTCCAAATAAAGTGATAAAGGAGGAAGTGTTTGACAATTCCTGCAGTATAAATATTCCCATTGTGTCCTGTTTGAAGCTTTCAATATAATGGATACAATAGAGATGCTTGCACTTATTGCAGCACTGTTCACAATAGCCAAACCATGAAAAAAACCAGATGCCCTCCAACTGATGACTGGATCAAGAAAGTGTGATACACACACATATATATATATATATATATATACACACACAACAGAGTTTTATTCAGCCATAAGGAAGATGTGGTTTGAAGGTAAATGGATGAAATTAGAGGACATTATGTTAAGTGAAGTAAGCCAGACTCAGAAACACAAACGCTGCATGTTTTTCTCTGATATGTGGAAGATAGATCCAAAAGATAAACATATACACAAAACCAAACATGATCATATACACATTTCCATGTAGAACATGTTTGTAATAGTAGAACTACTCTATGGTACTTGGGGGAGGAAGGAAAGGAAAAAAGAATGATAGGCAAAACATCTGTGCAGGTAGAGGACATAACAATATGTATTGAAAGCTATTGAATAATGGGAGTGGGAGGGAGGGATGAGGGAGAGTAACAGAAGGCATTGAACTGAACAAAGTAAAGTATATTCACAGCTGGGATGCATTGAGGAAACCCCTTTCAACATGCTTTGGGATAAATAATGAAAAACAGGACTGTAAAATAGGTACAGTGTGTTGGGGTACTTGTGGGAGGGGGGAGGATGAGAGGAGGAGATGAAAGTGAGGGAATGTGGTTGATGGACTTCATATACATATATGAATTAGAACAATGAAACCTTTTGAAATTGCTTTAAGTGATGTGGGGATGGAGTGGTGGGGCCCATCTAACCAGTATGCATCAAAGAGATGGTGGGGCCCGTCTAACCAATATATAATGTAAGTCTATTTGGAATTTTCGTAATGAATCCCCTCCTATACAATGAATATATGCAAATAAAAATGGAAAACAATAATGTACTGAACACAGAAATGGGAAGGCTTGCAGAGTAGCACATGATTTTGATATTTCTATCAGAAAAATGCAATCCACGTGAATATACTCAGCAGCAAAAATAATGGGAAAGTGAGGAGGAGGAGATGAATTTCGAGCATGTTTAAGCCTTGCTTTAATACTACTTACTTAGTGGTAAGTTTATATGATTTTGTTTTTAACAATGCCTGTGATGAGCAACAAGACGGTGCATTTCTGAAAATTTGACTTGCTCTGGTGAATGGGCATGAGCTTATTCTGGCATACCAGTGGATTATTCTAAAGTGTCTGCCACCCCTCTGTACATATTGAAAGTATCATGCTGTGTAATGATTGTTCATTTGTCTGTTTTCTCCTGAGGAATTTCATAGAATCAAGGATAGGATGTAACCAAGCCCTGCAGTACCAGGAACATTTAATGAATGTATAAAAGACTGAACAATCACCCTTTTCTAACCTGGGACTAGTAAATCTCCTGATGCAAACATTTAGCAGTCTTTGCTTCCAGTTTCATCTCGCCACTGACTCAGATTAACAAAGGCCACTTTCTTAGAACTAACTCACATTAAAGGAAGCTCATATAAATTTAATTTTGCATTTTCAATAGATTCTTACATTTACCTCAGAGTGTCATATTGAGATAGCAAGGACTCCTGCTTAAGGTAATGAACTGAAGTTTTCCACATCTGTTTTTCTTGGGACCCATCAGCCTCCTGGTAACCTTACAGTAGCTGTTCCCACCATCTTCCCAGACCGCTCCTCCTCAGGACAGAATCATTTATTCCTCTAGCTGCTAAGATTTTCCAGAAATTGCCCTTGTCTGAACAGAGTTGCCCAGCTCAAGATCACCCTTCCTCCCCAGTGACAGTCACTGTGGACACATGAGGCTAGCTTCCTGTTTCCATTTGAGAAAACTCTGCAGGACTGTCCCAGCTTCAGCCCTCCTTGGTGGACTGCAAGTCTTCCAGTGCCACATCACCAACCTTCAACTTCTTCCTGTGCCTAGTTCTGTTTCCTTAACTCCTCAATTGGCTTAAACATAAAAATTACACCTCTGTTCCTTGGCAACCATAATGTGCTATAGCCTTCAATATTATGTAGTGCATATCGATGCATATGTTGCAATACAACCTCATGTCAAAGGCTGCATGTTGTGAGAAATACTGAAATTTAGCACTAGAGTATTAACATTGGCATATGGAACAGATACTCAATGGCAGTAGTATTGGTTTAATAGGACTGTCTTAACTCAAAATTCGTAATGTTTAAATTCCTGGAAACAAAACTACGTATTAGTTTAACAATACATCTTCTTATGGCTCCTGATTTTCTATCCAAGAAATAAGATTTCTGTGCATTGTAGGAGTTTTCAAGACTCACATGAAACTTAATTTTCTAACAAAAATAGTTATCCCACTCCTGGGGATATACCCAAAGGAATGCAACACAGGTTACTCCAAAGGCATCTGCACACCCATGTTTATTGCAGCACTATTCACAATAGCCAAGTTATGGAAGCAGCCAAGATTCCCCACTACTGATGAATGGTATTTATACACAATGGAATTTTACTCAGCCATGAAGAAGAATGAAATCTTATCATTTGCAAGTAAATGGATGGAACTGGAGAACATCATTCAGAGCGAGGTTAGCCAGGCTCAGAAGACCAAAAATCTTTTCCCTCATATGTGGACTTTAGATCTAGGGCAAATGCAGCAGTGTGGTTGGGCTTGAATCACATGACAAGGGGAGAGCACATACGGGAGATATAAGAATAGGTAGAAAACCCAAAACATGAACGCATTTGATGTCCCCACTCCAGAGGAACTAATACAGAAACCTTAAAGTGACAGAGGTCAACATGAGAAGGGGATCAGGAATCAGTGTAAAGATCAGTTAGAGATGAATCAACTTGGGTTATAACACATTTGTACATGAAAGCAATGATAGGACTCTCTCTGTATAGCTATTCTTATCTCAACTAGCAAAAACTCTTTGTCTTCCTTATTATGCTTATGTCTTCTCTTCCACAACATTAGAGATAAGGGCAAAACAGGTTCTGCCTGGAAGCGAGGTGGGGAGGGGGAGGAGAGGGTGGGAGAGGGGGGTAGGGGAGAAAAATGACCCAATCTACACACATGTGAATAAATGAATAATAAAAACAAAAAAATAGCAGACTATACTGAAAGCATTTAGTCCTTAGCCTTATCAAAGGAGTGTCTGGAAGTTTGGGATGAATTAAAATTGTCCATCCAAAGAGAAATAGCTTAGCAAACATTAACAACCACTAATGGATGAAAATGACCTAAATTTCATATTTAATGACACTCTATTAACCAACTGCTGTCTTATACAATTATACTGAGGTAGATCTGGATACAGAAAATACTTGGTATGGTTGAACAATTACCACTCTCAGGTGAAAAGCATTTCATGTTGCATGGTTCCGTTAAACAGGTTTTTAATTCCAAGAACTGAAAAGACATAGCTAACAACATTCTTTTAAAGTTCCACAAACTAGCCATGCTAGAATGCTAAATGACCTCCAGCTACAAAGTAATTAATTCTGTTGTATTTATACAGCCACTTAACCTGTAGGAAAAGGAAAGGGCAAATGACCTGCAACCAAGTTATTTTTGGTTGTGGCTTTGGAGCCATTTCAGCAGTTCTATACCCTTAGGCATCATACATGCCTAAGGTAAGTATAGATTAGGTAAGTATAGATTACTTAATTCATGTTTACCCCAATTAAAAACTGTTCATGGAAATGCTGTGAATTTTTGCAGATAGGAGAAATTACAAGCATAGTGAGGCCAAAGTAAAATGCTAATAACTCAAAATAAATTTAAGATATATTAAGTAATTTAAAATAATGTTTCTAGGTGTTACTTTTCCATTCTTTACACAAAAAAATGCTTTTAAATTGTTTTGACAATTAAAAAAATAAAACCTGAGGTTTTCACACATATTTGAATAACTTAATTTCTCTATGTCCAGGTAGACCAATGTGAAATTTCCTAGCAAATTGTTAATTTTAAGAATATAGAACTGTATCCATGAATGTGACCTTTTGTTTTCTTACCTCCCAAACAAGCATCTGAAATCTGAGATAATTTATAAATAAATGCCACGATTATGATACAGATGAGCAAGGGTGGAGTCTTTAAAAAAAATTAACATCACCTTTTATCACCATGAATCAATAAATCTTTTAAGCTAAGGAATTTCCATCTCTATTTCAAACATTACATACTGATAGGAACAAAAAATGGATCTCATGATGAGGGGCAGCTCATGCTATAAGTTTGCCTACCAGATTTTTCTAAACTACTATAGAGTCCTGGAAGTTTTCTTCTAGAATTGGATACATATGATCAAGAAATGGGAGCATAAAATTGCAAGGAGCTGGACTAGACACTCTTTTTCTGGACCTATTTGAAACATGAAAAATATCCACTGTTTCTTAGGTCTACGTTTCCGCATGAGTAACTGCTTTCTCCTTAGTATTGCAACTTCAGGTCAAAACCCGGATGAGAAAAGGAAATTATAGACCATTTTAAGTAAATGTGTGTCTAATCTGCCAGGTCCAAAATGGAAAGATTTTATTCTGAGCACTTCACCCCACGCTGGCCCTCCAGATTACAACATTTTCTTGCCATTTTTATACATTGGTTCCATTTGACAAGATACTCTTCTAGACTCATTTCATCTCCATTCTCCTGGAGTTTCCTATTTGGGAGTGTAACAGGTTATTAAATGCCACTCTTCCTGCTTTAGCATCATCCCTCTGAGGTGAAACACACACAATACTCTCAAGCACACATACGTTATGAAGAGAGATGCTATTGCAAACCATTCCTTTAGAATTTTTGAAGAGGTTGAAAGGAACTAGACCTAAATTGGCTCTTCCAACTTTTTCCAGTCTCTGAACCCAGCCTGAAAAAAGACTGAATGGCTAATACGTCTTAAGAGTTGTCAGGGATGATGCTGGTTCCCACACACATCCCTGGAGAAGAGGAGGTGTGTTCCCCTTAACCTCAAGTCAAGGGGAAGAGACTTCAGGAGTCCCAAAGAAAAAGATGAAGCTGCTTTTCTACATCCAGGGAGGAGAGAGGCTTCTCAATCCACAATTGGACTCTGCCAAGGAAACCCTTTTAAAGAATGCCATAGAGTGATCTACCTAAAGAGAGATGAGGACGCCAACCAAATAGTGGGCAGAAGTGGGCACCACATCCTGGAGACTGAGGTGTCAGAGTCACAGGTGGCTAACCCAGGAAGGATCCTGTCTTTATAGGTGGCAGCTGAGAAGTCTCCAGGGGGAAAAATCACCAAAGAATTCACTAAAGCACTGTATGAAAGGAAAGAGTCAGTCTGAGATGATTTGCTTCACCTAGCAGGCAGGCACCTGACTGGACTGCTACTGCACCATTGCCTTTGACAATTCTCCCTGAGCCCTGATTCAGAGGCATCAAGAACAGAAGCTATCTGTAGCAAAAGGAGGGGAGTAAAGATAAGAAAAGCCAGGATGCACTGGAAAACTTTGAAGCCCAGTTTGCACTCAAGCAGGGCAAAGAAACAATACTGAATGAGTTTGGAGCTTTGTATTATGCCAGACTACACTACTATCATTCAGTTTTCACACTGGATTGAATGCTTTCATGCTTAATAGCAGTCAGAGGCATGGACAGACCCAGGTTTTATCAGTCCTGAAGTTCATCAACTTGGAGATCCTCTTTAATGCAAAACACATAACTGTGATTTCAGAATCAGAAACAGAGCCTAGGAAGGGGCCTTGCAAGTGGAGAGCCCAGTTACACGCTTCCAGTTCACCACGATGAGACCAACTTTTTCCCAGCTTCATTGATTCTACTACAAGGATTCTGTCCCAGAAATAAAGCTTTTTCAGAGGAAAATTTTTTCTAATTTTTTATTCATTTACTCACATGTGCATACATTGTTTGGGCCATTTCTCCCCTCTGCCCCCCACTCCCTTCTTCTGTCCCCCATCCCTTCACTACCAGGCATAACCTGTTCTACCCTTATATCTAATTTTGTTGAAGAGAAGACAAAAGCAGTAATAAGAAAGACAAAGCGTTTTTGCTAGTTGAGATAAGGATAGCTATACAGAGAGATTCCTAGCATTGCTTCCATGTACAAATGTGTTACAACCCAAGTTGATTCATCTCTAACTGACCTTTTCGCTAGTTCTTAATACCCTCCCGTATTGACCTCTGTCACTTTAAGGTTTCTGTATTAGTTCCTCTGCAGCGGAGACATCAAACCCTTTTATGTTTTGGGCTTCCTACTTATCCCCATACTTCCTGAATGTGCTCTCCCCTTAGCATGTGACCCAAGTCCTTGATCTAAAGTCCACATATGAGGGAGAACATATGATTTTTGGTCTTCTGGGCCTGACTAATCTCACTCAGAATGATGTTCTCCAGTTCTGTCCATTTACTTGAGAATAAGAAGATTTCATTCTTCTTCAAAGCTAAGTAAAACTCCATGGTATATAAGTACCACATTTTCTTGATCCATTCATCAAGAGTGGGGCATCTGGGCTGTTTCCATAACTTGGCTATTGTGAATAGTGCTGTAATAAACATGGGTGTGCAGATGACTCTGGAGTAACCTGTGTCACATTCCTTTGGGTATTTCCCCAGGAGTAGGATTGCTGGATCATATACAGAACTATGTTTAAATTTTTAAGAAGCCTCCATATATTTTTTCAGCACTAGCACTAGCTTGCATTCCCACCAGCAGTGTATGAGGGTTCCTTTTTCCCCACATCCTCGCCAACACTTGTTGTTGGTGGTGTTTTTGATGATGGCTATTCTAACAGAGGTGAGGTGGAATCTTAGTGTAGTTTTGATTTGCATTTCCTTTATGGCTAGTGATGGTAAGCATTTTTTCATGTGTTTTTTGGCCATTTGAATTTCTTCTTTTGAGAAAGTTGTTTAGTTCAGTTGCCCATTTCTTTATTGGTTCATTGATTTTGGGAGAGTTTAGTTTTTTAAGTTTCCTGTATATTCTGGTTATCAGTCCTTTGTCTGGTGTATAGCTGGCAAATATTTTGTCCTGCTCTGTGGGTGGTCTCTTCAGTTTAGAAACCATTTCTTTTGTTGTGCAGAAGCTTTTTAATTTTATGAAGTTCTATTTGTTGATCTTTTCTCTTAGTTGCTGAGCTACTGGGTTTCTATTGAGGAAGTCCTTGCCTATACCTATTACTTCCAGAGTATTCCTTGCTCTTTCCTATACTAACTTCAGAGTTTCAGGTCTGATACTTAGGTCTTTGATCCATTTTGAGTTGATACTAGGACAGGGTGATAAACATGGGTCTAATTTCAGTTTTTTGCAGATGGATAACCACTTTTCCAAGCAACATTTGTTGAAGAGGCTATCTTTTCTCCATTGTATATTTTTGGCAACTTTGACAAAAATAAGGTGGGCATAGCTGTGTGGATTCATATCAGGGTCTTCTATTCTGTTCCACTGGTTTTCATGTCTTTGTGCCAGTACCATGCTGTTTTTATTGCTATTGCTTTGTAATATAGTTTGAAGTCAGGTCTTGTGATACGTCCAGCATTGCTCTTTTTGCTGAGTATTGCCTTGGATATTCACAGTCTCTTGTGTTTCCAAATGAACTTTAGGGTAGATTTTTCAATCTCTGTGATGAATATCATTGGGATTTTGATGGGAATTGCATTAAACATATAAATTGCTTTTGATAGTATAGCCATTTTTATTATGTTGATTATACCAATCCATGAGTATGGGAGATCTCTCCATCTTCTGTAGTCTTCTTTGATCTCTTTGTCAGGGATTTGTAGTTCTCCTTGTGGAGGTCACTCACATCCTTTATTAAGTTTATTCCTAGGTTTTTGATTTTTTTTGAGGCTATTGTAAATAGAATTGTTTTCAGATATTTTTTCTCAGTTTTTTTGTTATTGTTGTATAGGAAAGCTAATGATTTTTATAAGTTGATTTTGTATCCTGCCACCTTGCTGTAGCTGTTTATGGTGTCTAGGAGTTTTTGGGTAAGTTTTTTGGGTCTTTGAGGTATAGGATCATTGTTGTCTACAAATAAGGATACTTTGACAGTTTCTTTACCTGTTTACATTCTTTTTATTTCTTGTTCTTGTCAAATTGCTCTGGCTAGTAATTCCAGTACTATGTTGAATAGGAGTGGAGCTAGTGGGCATCCTTGTCTGGTTCCTGATTTTAGGGGGAATGGTTTCAGTTTTTCACTATTAAGTATGATGTTGGCTCCAGGTTTGCTATATATAGCCTTTACAATGTTGAGGTACTTTTCTTCTATTCCTAGTTTTCTTAGAGCTTTTATCATGAAATGGTGTTGAATCTTATCAGAGGCTTTTTCTGCATCTATTGAGATGATCAAGTGGTTTTTGTCTTTGCTTCTATTGATGTGCTGTATTACATTTATAGATTTGCATATGTTGAACCACCCCTGCATCCCAGGGATAAAGCCAAATTGGTTGTAGTGAATGATCTTTCTGATGTGTTGTTGGATTTGGTTTGCAATTATTTTATTGAGATTTCTTGCATCAGTGTTCACGAAGGAGATTGACCTATAGTTCTCCTTTTGGAGGTGTCGTTGCCTGGTTTTGGGATGAGTGTAATACTGGCTTCATAAAATGCGTTAGGCAGTTTTCCTTCCCTTTCTATGACATGGAACAGTTCAAGGAGGGTTGGTATTAGTTCTTCTTTAAAGGTCTGATAGAATTCAGCAGAGAATCCATCAGGTCCTGGACTTTTCTTTTTTGGAAGACTCTTTATTGCTGCTTCAATTTCATTTTGTGTTATAGATCTATTCAGGTGATTAATATCTTCTTGGTTTAATTTCAGATGGTCATAAGAATCTAGAAATCTGTCCATTTCTTCAAGATTTTCAAATTTAGTAGAACATAGATTCTCAAAGCAGTCTCTGATGATTTCCTGGATTTCCATGGTGTTTGTTGTTATCTCCCCTTTTACATTTCTGGTTTTACTAATTAGGGTTTTTTTCTCTCCTCATTTTAGTCAGGTTAGCCAGGGGTTGGTCAATCTTATTTATTTTTTCAAAGAACCTGCTTTCTGTTTCATAGAGTCTTTGTATGTTTTGTTGTTGTTGTTGTTTCTATTTCATTGATTTGGGCCCTTATTTTTATTATTTCTCTCCGTCTACTTGTTTTGGGATTTGCCTGTTCTTGTTTTTCTAGGAGTTTGAGATGTAACATTAAGTCATTGATTTGAGATCTTTCTGTCCTTTTAATATATGCACTCATGGCTATAAACTTTCCTCTTAAGACTGCCTTTTCTGTGTCCCATAGGTTCTAGTAGGTCTTTATTTCATTTTCATTAACTTCCAGCAACCTTTTAATTTCCTCTTTTATTTCATCAATGACCCATTGATCATTGAGCAATGTGTTGTTCAGCTTCCAACTGTTTGCATGTTTTTTCCTGTTGTTTTTGTTGTTGAGCTCTAGTTTTAATGCATTGTGATCAGATAGAATGCATGGGATTATTTCTATTTTCTTATATTTGCTGAGGCTTCTTTGTTCACTAAAATATGATCAACTTTGGAGAAGGTTTGGGCTGCTGTGAAGAATGTATATTGTGTAGAAGTTATATGAAATATTCTGTAGACATCAGCTAGGTCCATTTGATCTATGGTGTGATTTATTTCTAGAATTTCTTTATTGATTTTTTGTTTCGATGACCTATCTATTAGTGATAGGGGGGTATTAAAGTCTCCCGCCACCACTGTGTTGGAGTTAATATATGCTTTTAGGTCTTTCAGAGTATGTTTGATGAAATTGGGTACACTGACATTGGGCACATATAGGTTGATAATTGTTATTTCCACTTGGTGTATTTCCCTTTTTATTAGTACAGAGTGTCCTTCTTTATCTGATTTGATCAATGTAAGTTTAAAGTCTACTTGTCCAATATAAGTATTGATACTCTTGCCTGTTTTCAGGGTCCATTGGCTTGGTAAATCTTCTTCTAGATTTTCACCCTAAGCCAGTGCTTGTTTCTGTTGATGACATGGATCTCCCATAAGCAACATTGGATCTTCCTTTTTAATCCAGCTTGCCAAGTGGTATCTTTTGATGGGAGACTTAAGTCCATTAACATTCAGTGTTAGTGTTTATAGGTATGTAGTGATTCCTGTCATTTAGTTGTTTTTGTTGTTTAAGGGTTTGATTTTGTGCAACTGAATCAATGTTATCCTCTACTTTCTTGCCTTTTCTTCTCCTGTTGTTTGGTATTGCTTGCCTTTTCATGGTTTTGTTTGCTTTCACTTTCTGTGTGCAGAATCCCTTGAAGAATCTTTTGTAGTGGTGGCTTTGTGGTCACATATTGTTTTAGTTTCTGCTTATCATGGAAGACTTTTATTGCTCCATCTATTTTGAATGATAGTTTTGCTGGGTAGAGTATCCTGGGGTTGAGGTTATTTTCATTCAGTGCCCTAAAGACCTCACTCCATGCTCTTCTTGCTTTTAAGGTTTCTGTTGAGAAATCTGCTGTCATTTTGATGGGTTTACCTTTGAATGTTATTTGTTTTTTCTCTCTTACAGCCTTCAATATTCTTTCTCTATTCTCTGTGCTTGTTGTTTTAATGATAATATGTCATGGGGTGGTTCTATTTTGATCTAGTCTGTTTGGTGTCCTGGAGGCTCCTGTACCTGAGTGGACATAGTTTTCTGTAGATTTGGGAAATTTTCTGTTATTATTTTGTTGAATATATTACAAATCCCTTTTGCTTGCACCTCTTCTCCTTCTTCAATGCCCATGATTCTCAGGTTTGGTCTTTTGATGGAATCAGTCAATTCTTGCATATTCCTTTCATAAGTCTTGAATTGTTTTACTAATAGCTCTTCGGTTTTTACTTTAGTTTCCATTTCATCTTCAAGTTCTGAGATTCTGTCTTCTGCTTGTTCTAGTTTGCTGGAGTGGCTTTCCATTGTGTTTTGTATTTCTGTTTCATTCTTTTTTCTGAGATTTTCCATATCATGGGTCACTTCCTCTTTAATATTGTCAATTTTCATCCTTAAATCATTTATCTTTCTATTTATGGTGTTCTCTGTTTCCCTTTGGTATTTATTTAAGGCTCGTATGAGTTTATTTCTTTGTTTTTATGTCTTCTCATATTCTTTATTTTTATTGTCTTTGAATTTCTTGAGTGCCTCCTATATGTTTTGGTTGACCATGTCTAGTAATATCACCATGAAATTCTCAGTGATTACCTGCAGGATTTCTTCTTTCCGAGTATTCTTGTAGGCTTTGTTGCATTCCTTTGCATAGTTTATCTTTGCTTCCTTGGAGTCTGGAACTGGGTATCCATTTTCTTCATTTCTCTCTGAATCTTGTATTAATTTATTTTGGGGGGAAGAATGGTTTCCATCCCTTTTTCATCTTCCCATCGCTCCACTTGGTGCTGTTTCTGTCCCTGATCTGTTGGTCTGCATCTCCCAAACAGGTTTGGAGCTGGCATGTGGGACGCAGGAGCCCTCCTGTTTTCTCAGTGTAATGTGGCATGGAGAAGTTTTGTACAGGCTGGGGGTCCAAGATGTCATAGTTTTGATTCCTCTTGGTGTTTTTTTTCTGCCAAGTGTGGCTCAAGTCTCAGTAAAATTTTTGATCTATGGAGCTCACACTGTCTGCCTCTGCCCTCTAGTCACCATCTTTGAGGAAAATATTATACTAAAATCCTAATTTCCTCACCAAAAGGTTATAGTTTTGAATTGGTATTATATATGTATATATTAGATCTGTAAGTTTATAAAACAAATTTGTAAACTTTGTAAGGTAGTAAATATTGTGTATAATTTATATGTTTATAATTTTATTTATATAACTTTTAAATAATCATGACTCTTAAATCAGACCCAAATTCACTAACTTACCTTGCTTAGCTATCTTCTTTTAGTGGTCACTTATTCAGGATTAAGTGCCATCAGTTTTCACTGACAACCTGCAATGATCCCAACCAGAACATTTGGCATGTATTGGCTATCAAAATGATCTTTGTCGATTCCCAGTTCTTTACTGAAGTTGACAAACTTTTAAGGATCTCATAACTCCTTAATAGCTTCCTCCTTCCTAAATTAATCCTTAATTTTCCCAAAAAAACTCAAAATTTCTGCTTTTCCTGTTTCCTTATTTAGTAATGACTTCTGAAAACATCAAACAAAAGGAAATATTTAATGTAGAATAATAGGAGCCCTTGCTATGGTCTCAGACAATCTGTATAAGCTTTTAACTCCATACCATGTCCTTCCAGTAGGAGAAAACAATTAGGCAATTCAGCACTAGAAAAAAAGAGTGATGTTATTTATGGGCATTTCCTTTTCTAAACAATTGTCAATTATACAGGTTTTTCTTCACTTGTCAACTGGCTGTACTGCAGACAGACAAAGGGAAATAAAATTATTCTCTTGAAAAGTAAACATTAATCACTACTGTTGTAATCATAAATTATTTTAAGAGCTTAGAAAAGATTAAATATTAAGTGTTTGCATCCCTGCTTCCCCACACTCCAGCACCTTCCTTTGTAACTTTCCATTACCTCTTCAACACCTCCTTCTCTTCTGATTCCAGGATTTTGGGTAAGATTCTGTATTTCCCAATTTGTAAAGGATAATTTACATTTAGAACATGGATCCTTAATGGAGAAAGAGAGAAAGAATAGAATAAAAATTAAAACATAGCCCCAAGCCCTGATCCTGTCATTCCAGTAACTACACCCTTTGCAGTATCAACTTCTGACTTTTCTGTCTCTGAGCAACACTGGTAGCTTTCCATCTCACTCTCTGCAGTGCTTCAGTGATTATGTTCTACTGCCAACTATTCCCTTCCTCATAACCCTGACTTCACATCTTCTCTTCCATCCTCAGCTCTACTCCTGGTCCACTCATATCCCACATCTGCCCTCATTCCCTTGCCCTTCTCCTGGTGATATTTGTCAGAGAAAAAATCATACCCAACTACTCCAGATCTGCCCCTGTGATATAGAAAATGGATAAAGAAACACACACACACACACAAACACACAATCATTCTAGCTGCTTTGGGCTTAATTGTATAACTACTAACCCTTAAAGGAGAAGTCATTGCTTCCTCCACTAGAACTAAAGGAAGAGGATTTTGAGAGCTAGGGATGCTTTTTGGTTTTATCCACAGATAAAACATCATCAGATTTGGGTTATGATATCCATTATCCAAAATGAAGCTTCACAGACTGCATGGTAAAGAAATATCTGGTGTTCTTCATTGGGTTCAGAGAAGATTTGGGTTGGGATTAGAAATCTTCACCCAACTGTCTCTTTGGTGAGAGATCCAAGATGGTAGTTAGGGTAGGGAATCAGAATTCCTGAAAAACATGACTCTAGAAACCATCTCGAGACAGTGGGAGATACACTTGGGTAATTCTAATTGCTTCTAGCCAAAAGAATAACTGCCAACACATTAGGTACACATAAAATTCAAGGACTGACCCATAAAACAGCTTTTAATTGAACCTATCAGTTAGAAAATCCCAGCTCAGCACAGTCAACAGGGTGTATCTGCCTTGGGAAAAAATCCCCCTGGCCATTTCTGTTCTTTTTGTTTCTCTCTCTCTCTCAATAAGCAGAAGATAGGGCAGCAATCAGAATTGAACTTTGTGACATCCTGGACCCCAAATCCATGGAAAGCCTCCCTACACCCCACCATACTGAACCTAACCCCAGTAAGTGTGTGCCTTGAGATTAAGCCACATGCCATTTCTCCCCTCCAGCTAGTTTCAAAGCTGACCGCATAAACCTGCAGACTCAACACGTGATCAACACACACCACACATGACTCCCTTACCCACCCCCTGGGAACATAATTCAGCACAGCCCCTGGCAAATCTGAAAAGCAAAAACAGTGAATTATAATATAACACCAACATTGGGGGTGAGGTAGAACTCTGAACCTGGCCCAGAGAACAGGGGTGGGCAAGGAGTTGAATTCTCAGTGAATGAAGACAAGAAAAGCAACAAAGACTGAGAACAGGGGTGGAGCAACAAGCCAACCTCCCAAAGCAGGGCCAGTGGTGGATCCCTGAGCTGGTCTCATGGGACTAAAGGCAGTACTCAAAACTGAATTGCCCCATTTTGCTGGGGGAGGAATCAATCAGAAAAAGTTACAGTTGTAAGGCAATGCAGCTGTTGCCTGGTGAAACAACAACAGCTCTGACCACCTTGCATGATCTAGCAGAAAGTTACCTCAAGCCCCAGTTGCAACCTGCCCCATGGACAGAAGGAATCAAACACTTCTCACAAGGCAGTCACTTGGTGAGACAATTTCAGAGCTCCTGCTTATAACAGGTGGCCCATAAGAGCAAGAACAGTATAAAAACAAAAGGGAAAAAAACCTCCAGCCATCTCTACCCCAAGCTGTCCAACAAGAGGGGCAGCACCCTTCCTCACAAAACCCAGAATATCAAGCACCAATACCAGGATTGAACGCCATGGGATCAATTCCAAAACTATTACCAATAGTACTGAACTTTTTGTTGTTGCTGAACCTGTTCTTTTATCTTTTCTTTTTTTGTATTATTAACTTTACCATCACTATTTTCTTATCTCTATTCTTACCCCCTTCACTTTCCCTCCTTTTCTTGTGCCATAGCACATTGTCCTCCCTCTCAACCACTCTTTCTTCCCCTTCTCATCTACCCTTTCCCCTTGTGAACACCTCCCCTTCTATCCTTCCCCAACCTGTCACCTCACTACCCCTCCCTCCTACAGAATCATCATCCACGAATCAGTCTACTGTACCAACTGTACACCCCTCCAACCCCCTGCAATCCTTGACACAAGCACCCTCTACTACAACAGTGGAAATACACCCTAACACACACAAAGGCCTCAAAACCCAGCAGTCAATTACCTCTTCCTCCATCCACCCCCTCTTTCAGCCAATCCTTTTAGTTCCACCTTTACCAATTACCCAAGTTTTTATTTTTAGCCAAATAACCTCCTCCCCACCCAACTGCCACTGTTTATTGATATCATCACCAAGGGGTTTTCTATATAATATGTAAACAACTGGTCTGGTAGTGTACCTGTTGTTATTGCTAATTTGTACCTCCAGGCCAGAGACAAAAATACCACATCAACCTAGATAATAACCAAGCCTGCTGCAACGCAAAAATTAAATCAGGGAAAGAAAACAGGCAATTAAAACCACCAACTAGCTAATTCAAAATGTAGTTGTGCAGCACTAATTGGAACAATGGGGAGAAGAAGAATGGAAAGAAACTACACTCCTCAAAAAAAAACAATTCAATAGAGGATTTATTGTGAAATGAAGAAAATGGATGCCCAATTCTTGACACCAACAAAACAATGTAAATGTCACTAATGAGCCCAGTGACACACACAAAAAAATCACTCAAAGAGGTAATCACGGAAGAGATCACTGAGAAACTCATAGAGAAGATACTAGGCATAGTTAATCAGAAAGTACAAGATGCACTCAAGAAATTTCAAGACACCACAAATAAAGAACATGAGAAGACACAGAAACAACTAAATAAACTCAGAAAGGACTTCAACAAACATCAAGGCAAAAAAAAGGAGAATATAAAAAAAGAGATACATGAAATAAAGAAGACAGCAAAAAATATAAAAGAGGAGTTGAACAAAGACATGGAAAACTGCAGAAAAAAGAATCAAACAGAAATTCTGGGAATAAAATGTCCCTTCAGTAAAACAGAAAACATAGTGAATGGCCACTCCAGCAGACTAGAACAAATAGAAGACAGAATCTCAGAGCTCAAAGATAAAATAGAAATTAAAGAAAAAAACAGAACTCTTAGTCAAACAACTCAAGAGCTATGAAAAGAGTATGCAAGAACTCAGAAACTCAATCAAAAGACCAAATCTGAGAATCATGGACATTGAAAAAGGAGAAGAGGTTCAAGCCAAAAGGCTACATAATATATTCAATAAAATAATAATTGAAAATTCCCCAAATCTCAAGAAAGATTTGCCCATTCAGATACAAGAAGTCTCCAGGACATCAAACAGACTTGAACAAGAAAGAACCTCTCCATGGCATATTATCATGAAAACAACTACCACAGAGAACAGAGAATGAATATTGAAGCCTGTAAGAGGGAAAAAACAAATTACATATAAAGGTAAACCCATAAAAATAACAGCAGATTTTTTCACAAAACCTTAAAAACAAGAAGGGCATGGAGTGAGCTATTTAGGGCACTAAATGAAAATAATTTCAACCCTAGGATACTCTACCAAGCAAAACTATCATTCAAAATTGGAGGGAGCAATAAAAGTCTTCCACAATAAACAGAAACTAAATTTATAACCACCAAGCCACCATTACAAAAGATTCTACAAGGAATTCTGCCCACAGAAGGTGAAACCAAACAAAACCATGACAGTACAGGAAGTATTAAACCACAGAAGAAGAAAAGACAAGCAATCAGAGAGTAGCATTGATTTGGCTACCAACACTCAAAACCTTAAAGAACAACAATAACTAAATGGCAGGAATCACCACACACCTATCAATATTAACATTGAATGTCAACTGACTCAACTCCCCATCAAAATACGCCATCTGGGAAACTGGAATTAAAAAGAAGGCCTGACAACCTGTTGTTTACAAGAGACCCACCTTATTGACAGAAATAAACACTGGCTTAGAGTGAAAGGCTTGAAGAAGATTTACCAAGCTAATGGCCCCTGAAAATAGGCAGCAGCAGCAATACTTATATGAGACAAAGTAGATTGGAAACTTACATTGGTCAAGTGAGACAAAGAAGGTCACTTCATACTAATAAAAGAGGCAATACATCAAGAGGAAATAACAACTATCAACCTATATGCACCCAAAGTCAATGCAAACATACACTAAAGGACTTAAAAGCACACATAGACTCCAACACAGTGGTAGTGGAGTCTATCACCAATAGACAGGTCATCCAGACAAAAATATAAACAAAGAATCCTAGATCTAAATGATTCCACAGATCAAATGATCTAACTGATGTCTATAGAATATTTCATCTGGCAACAGCACAATATACATTCTTCTCAGCAGCCCTTGGAATGTTCTCCAAAATAGACCATATCTTAGGGGACAAAGAAAGCTTCAACAAACATAAGAAAATTGAAATAACTCCCTACATTCTATCTGATCACAATGCAATAAAACTAGAACTCAACAACAAAAGCTATTCGTGGCCTCTTGTATTTCCATATAAATTTCACGGTAGATTTTTCAATCTCTTTAATGAATGTCATTGGAATTTTGATGGGAATTGCATTAAACATGTAGATTACTTTGGGGAGTATCGACATTTTTACTATGTTGATTCTACCAATCCATGAGCATGGGAGATCTCTCCACTTTCTATAGTCTTCCTCAATCTCTTTCTTCAGAAGTGTATAGTTTTCCTTGTAGAGGTCTTTCACATCTTTTGTTAGGTTTACACCTAGGTATTTGATTTTGTTTGAGGCTATTGTAAATGGAATTGTTTTCATACATTCTTTTTCAGTTTGCTCATTGTTAGTGTATAGAAATGCTAATGATTTTTCTATGTTGATTTTATATCCTGCTACACTGCTATAGCTATTGATGATGTCTAGAAGCTTCTGAGTAGAGTTTTTTGGGTCTTTAAGGTATAGGATCATGTCATCTGCAAATAGGGATATTCTGACAGTTTCTTTACCTATTTGTATTCCTTTTATTCCTTCTTCTTGCCTAATTGCTCTGGCTAGGAATTCCAGTACTATGTTGAATAGGAGTGGAGATAGTGGGCATCCTTGTCTGGTTCCTGACTTTAGAGGGAATGGTTTTAATTTTTCTCCGTTAAGTATAATGCTGGCTGTAGGTTTGTCATATATAGCTTTTATAATGTTGAGGTACTTTCCTTCTATTCCTAGTTTTCTTAGAGCTTTTATCATGAAATGATGTTGGATCTTATCAAAGGCTTTTTCTGCATCTATTGAGATGATCAAGTGGTTTTTGTCTTTGCTTCTGTTAATGTGGTTTATTACGTTTATTGGTTTTCGTATGTTGAACCACCCCTGCATCCCTGGGATGAAGCCTACTTGGTCATGGTGAATAATCTTTTTGATGTGTTGCTGAATTCGGTTTGCCATTATTTTGTTGAGGATTTTTGCATCAATGTTCATTAAGGAGATTGCTCAGTCAAAAGAACAATGTAGGAGGTATCACAATACCTGACTTCAAACTATATTACAAAGCAATAACAATTAAAACAGCATGGTACTGGCACAAAAACAGACATGAAGACCAGTGGAACAGAATAGAGGATCCAGATATGAAGCCACACAACTATAAGCAACTTATCTTTGACAAAGGAGCTAAAAATATACGATGGAGAAATAGCAGCCTCTTCAACAAAAACTGCTGGGAAAACTGGTTAGCCATCTGCAAAAAACTGAAACTAGATCCATGTATATCACCCTATATCAAGGTTAACTCAAAATGGATCAAGGATCTTAATATCAGACCACAAACTCTAAAGTTGATACAAGAAAGAGTAGGAAATACTCTGGAGTTAGTAGGTATAGGTAAGAACTTTCTCAATGAAACCCCAGCAGCACAGCAACTAAGAGATAGCATAGATAAATGGGACCTCATAAAACTAAAAAGCTTCTGTACATCAAAAGAAATGGTCTCTAAACTGAAGAGAACACCCACAGAGTGGGAGAAAATATTTGCCAACTATACATCAGACAAAGGACTGATAACCAGAATATACAGGGAACTTAAAAAACTAAATTCTCCCAAAACTAATGAACCAATAAAGAAATGGGCACGTGAACTAAACAGAACTTTCTCAAAAGAAGAAATTCAAATGGCCAGAAAACACATGAAAAAATGCTCACCATCTCTAGCAATAAAGGAAATGCAAATTAAAACCATGCTAAGATTCCACCTCACCCCTGTTAGAATAGCCATCATCAGCAACACCACCAACAACAGGTGTTGGCGAGGATGCGGGGAAAAAGGAACCCTCTTACACTGTTGGTGGGAATGTAGACTAGTACAACCACTCTGGAAAAAAATTTGGAGGCTACTTAAAAAGCTGGACATTGATCTACCATTTGATCCAGCAATACCACTCTTGGGGATATACCCAAAAGACTATTACTCCAGAGGCACCTGCACATCCATGTTTATTGCGGCACTATTCACAATAGCCAAGTTATGGAAACAGCCAAGATGCCCCAGCACTGACGAATGGATTAAGAAAATGTGGTATCTATACACAATGGAATTTTATGCAGCCATGAAGAAGAACGAAATTTTATCATTCGCTGGTAAATGGATGGAATTGGAGAACATCATTCTGAGTGAGGTTAGCCTGGCTCAAAAAACCAAAAATCGTATTTTCTCCCTCATATGTGGACATTAAATCAAGGGCAAACACAACAAGGGGATTGGACTATGAGCACATGATTAAAGCGAGAGCACACAAGGGAGGTGTGAAGATAGGTAAGACACCTAAAAAACTAGCTAGCATTTGTTGCCCTTAATGCAGAGAAACTAAAGCAGATACCTTAAAGCAACTGAGGCCAATAGGAAAAGGGGAACAGGTACTAGAGAAAAGGTTAGATCAAAAAGAATTAACCTAGAAGGTAACACCCACGCACAGGAAATCAATGTGAGTCAATGCCCTGTATAGCTATCCTTATCTCAACCAGCAAAAACCCTTGCTTCTTCCTATTATTGCTTATACTCTCTCTACAACAAAATTAGAAATAAGGGCAAAATAGTTTCTGCTGGTATTGGAGGGGGGAGAGGGAGGGGGCAGAGTGGATGGTAAGGGAGGGGGTGGGGGCAGGGGGGAGAAATGAACCAAGCCTTGTATGCACATATGAATAATAAAAGAAAAACGAAAAAAAAAAAGAAAAAAAAAACAACAAAAGCAACAGCAAAAAACATACAACAATTGGAGACTGAACAACATGTTAATCAATGATCAGTGCATAATAGAAGAAATAAGAGAGGAAACCAAAAGGTTCCTGGATTTTAATGAAAATGCAAACACAACCTATCAGAATCTATGGGACACAGCAAAGGCAGTCCTAAAAGGAAAGTTTAAAACCATGAGTGCATATATTAAAAGGATAGAAAGATCTCACACAAATAACCTAATGCTATATCTCAAACTTCTAGAAAAGCAAAAATAGACAGAATCCAAAACAAACAGGAGAGAAATAATGAAAATAAGAGCCAAAATTAATGAAATAGAGACCAAAAAATCATACAAAGAACCAAAAAACCAAAAAGCTGATTCTTTGAAAAAATAAACAAGATTGACAAATCCCTGGCAACTCTGACTAGAATGAGGAGGGAAAAGACCCACGTTAGTAAAATCATAAATGAAAAAGGGGAGATAACAACAAACACCAAGGAAATCCGGGGAATCATCAGGGACTACTTTGTGAACCTATGTCCAAATAAGTTGGAAAATATTGAAGAAATGGACAAATTTCTAGACACTTATGATCATCCAAAACTGACTCAAGAGGATATTAACCACCTAAACAGATCTATAACAAGTACCAAAATTGAATCAGCAATAAAGAGACTCCCAAAAAAAGAAAAGTCCAAGATCTGGCAGATTCTCAGCTGAATTCTATCAGACCTTTAAAGAAAAACTAATTTTTCCATGAAATAGAAAGGGAAGGAATACTGCCTAACCCATTTTATGAAGCCAGTATTACACTCATCCCAAAACTGGACCAGACACATCCAAAAAGGAGCCAATCTCCTTAATGAACATTGATGCAAATATCCTCAATAAAATATGGTGAACCAAATCCAACAATATATCAGAAAGATCATTCACTATGACCAAGTCAGCTTCATTCCAGGGAAGCAAAGATGTTTCAACATATGCAAATCATTAAATGTAACATAACACATTAATAAAAGCAAAGACAAAAACACTACTTGATCATCTCAATAGATGCAGAAAAAGCCTTTGATGAGAATCAACACCACTTCATGATAAAAGCTCTAAGAAAACTAGGAAAATAGGGAATAACCACAACATCATACAGGCTACATATGACAAACCTACAGACACCATCATACTTAATGGAGAAACACTGAAACCATTTCCTAAAGTCAGGAACAAGATAAGGGTGCCACTCTCCCAGCTCCTATTCAACATAGTCCTGGAATTCCTAGCCAGAGCAGTAAGGCAAGAAGAAGACATAAAATGAATACAAAAAGTAAAGAAGTAGTCAAACTATCCCTACATGCAGATCACATGATTTTATACATTAAAGTCTCAAAAAACTCCACCCAAAAACTCCTAGACACCATAAACAGCTTCAGCAAATTGCAGGATACAAAATCAACTTACAAACATCAGTACCTTTTCTATACACCAACAATGAACAGATTGAGAAAGAATATAGGAAAACAATTTCATTTACAATAGCCTCAAAAAAATCAAATACCTAGGAATAAAGTTAACAAAGGATATAAATAAGTCACTATACTACAGAGCCATAGCAATAAAAACAGCATTGTACTGGCACAAAAAAACAATATGAAGACCAGTGGAACAGAATAGAGTACCCAGATATGAATCCATACAGCTACACCCACCTAATTTTTGACAAAGCTACCAGAAACATATGATGGAGAAAAGACAGCCTCTTCAACAAATGTTGCTGGGAAAAGTGGTTATCTAACAGAAGAAAACTGAAACTAGTTCCATACCTATCACCCTGTACCAGTATAAACTCAAAATGGATTAAGGACCTTAATATCAGACCTGAAACCTTGAAGATAGTACAGGAAAGAGCAGAAAATACACTGGAAGCAAAAGGTATAAGCAAGGACTTCTTCAGTAGGACTCATATAAGCAAGGATTTCCTCAGTAGGACTCAAGCAGCCCAACAACTAAAAGAAAGGATGGACAAATGAGACTACATGAAATTAAAAATCCTCTGCATGGCAAAAGAAATGGTCTCTAAATTGAAAAGACCACCCATAGAATGGAAGAAAATCTTTGCTAGCTACATATCAGACAAAGGACTGATAACCAGAACATACAGGAAGCTCAAAAAACTAAACTCCTCCAAAATCAATGAACCAATAAAGAAGTGAGCAACTGAAAGAAACAGAACTTTTTCAAAGGAAGAAGTCCAAATGGCCAAAAAAACACATGAAATAAATATTTACCATCCCTTGCCATAAAGGAAATGCAAATCAAAATCACACTAAGAGTCTACCTCACTCCTGTTAGAATTGCTACCATCAAGAACATCAACAACAACAAATGTTGGTGAGGATGTAGAAAAAAGGAACCCTCATACACTGTTGGTGGGAATGTAAGCTAGTACAACTACAATGGAAAACTACAATGGAAATATGGAGGCTTCTTAAAAAACTAACCATAGATCTGCCATATGATCCAGCAATACCACTCCTAGGAATATACCCCAAGGAATGTGACTCAGGTTACTACAAAGACACCTGCACACCCATGTTTACTGCAGCACTATTCACAATAGCCAAGCTATAGAAGCAGCCAAGATGCCCCAGTACTGATGAATGGAATAAGAATATGTAGTATTTATGCAATAATGGAATTTTATTCAGCCACAAAGAAAAATGCAATTTTGTCATTCGCAGATAAATGGATGGAACTGGAGCACATCATCTTAAGCAAAGTTAGTCTGGTTCAGAAGGCCAACAATCACATGTTCTCCCTCTTATGAGGATTATAGACCTAAAATGAAGTAATATTTTGGACATGGGTCAGGCACAAAGGGGAGAATGCGCACAGGAGGAATAGGGAAAAGGAAAGAAACCAAAAACTTGAATGTGGTTGATGGACTCACTGTAGAGGGGCAAATAAATTAATCTCAAACTGGCAGAGGCCACTATGGGAAGAGGACTAGGAAGTTGTGAAGAGGTCTGGCAGAGATGAACCAATGTGGGCTGAAAGACACATGCGCATGAAAACAACACAAGGCATCTTTCTCTATAGCTTTCTTTATCTCAAACTAGCAAAAATGCTAGTTTTTCCTCTTCAACAAAATTGGAGAACAAGAGGGTAGAAAAGTTTGTTCCCGAAAGGGAGGGAAGGAGGGAGGGAAAATGGGCCCCCCCAATAATGTATACACATGTAAATAAATGTAAAAATGATAAAATTTAAAAGTAAGTAAATAAATTGTTGTGGTGATACTAAGATTTGAATTCAGGGCCTTGCACACAGGCAATGTACTACTTGAGCCACAGTCCCACCCAAGAACATGAAGATATGGGTAATATTATTGAAGGCCCTAGGATTCCCCTGAAAAGAAATCTTCACCCAAATGCCTCTTTCCCAAGCACTTAATTTCCATCTCCAGTCATTTGCTGTCCCTCCCTGAGCAATGCTACACCCTCTTCTTATCCCTTCTTATCCCTTATTCCCTTTTTATGCAGGGAAACCCCTTTCTTTCCCCTGAAGTCTGGATTTAGAAAGCACTGTCAGGAATTTTTAAACTAATATAAAATTCATAAAAATGGCATTATTCATAAAGTGCACTGAAGGATTAAATTAAAACACAGATTTATCTTTCAGAATAAACTGTCACAGGAAAAAACAAATACATTGATTCCTCAGTCAAAGATTTAATCAAATGTGCACAAATTAAATAAGTGTCAATTATTGTTGTGAGGAAGCAATTCCTAGAAATGCATGTGCTTCAATAGTTTAAATTTTAAGTTCCTTAATATCATGAAAGCTACACTGGGCACCAGTGGCTCACGCCTGTAATCTACTTGAGAGCCAGTATGGAGGAGGATAAAGGTTTGAAGCCAGCCCAGGCAAATAGTTCTTCAGACCATATCTCGAAAATACCCAACAGAAAACAAAGGGCCAGTGGAGTGGTTCAAGTGGTAGATTGCCTGAGTTCAAACCCCAATACAGCCACACAAAAAAAAATAATCATGAAAGTTGCAATTATAAAAGTCTGTCACAGAAACAGAAGCAAAATCAGCTGAAGACTACCAAGAATAACCAACATAGCAGGCTGATTATCAAAAAGATGGGGTGTAAAAAGGCACAGAAAAGGTTTTTAGGAAGTAACAAGATCTACCCTGAAGGAGTGTTGGTTGCTGCTGCTGCAGGGAAGTGAAGTCTTCTCATCCAAGGCAGCTCCTGGTCAAAATGAGGAACTGCAAAGCCTTTTCAGTTTTACTCTAGAAAAACTTGACTTGTGAATCAAATGAATGCATCAAACTGACCATAAAGGAGCTTAACTTTCCAGCCCTGAGCAAAGACCAAGTTCCTGTTAACCAGAAATTTCAGTCACTCAGAACTCAAAGAGCCTGTATCTCCTTGTGGAAATGAAGTGGCTTTTTCTTTGCATAGTCAGGTAGTTAATTGCTCTGTTCTGCAGAGACATGGGTTAAACCCTGTGACCTTACTCAGACATTTGTCCAATTTAAAAATGCATTTCTTCCTTTTTCAGGCAGAGCAATTTGGCTTCTTCTTGCCTCAATCTTGCCTACGCAGGCTAGTCTAGACACACTCTCTTTATTAGTTAAAAAGCCCCAGAGATGAGTCATCTCAGAGGAAGCTGCTTCTTCTCTGAGATGAAGTCTGCCCCTGGCCTCCAAAGCATTTTGGTCCGTTACTAGCAATTCTAATTTCTGCCACTCAAGTGGGCAGTGTTCATGATGACATCATAATTCTTCTTTATCTGGTGCTCCATCCAGAAGAAGCATGAGATGAATCACCCAGAAGTGTGCTGAAAAGACCTGTTACATTTTGGTGGGTAACCTGAGGGGTGCAGAGCCACTAAAAGCCCTTAGTGTGGCATAAAGAGATGTTTGTAGAGCTAGGATTGCACAGGCAGAAACCTAAGCAGTTTAAACAGAAAAAGACATAGATTGAGTCACGGAATTAATGGAGCACATCATACAATGAACCTAGAGCAGGAATGGGGTGAGGTGGGCTTGTACAGCCTGTGTTTTCCCTGCCCCTGACTTCTGCATCTCACTGAAAAGGTTTCATTGTCCCCCACTGCAAATTTGCTGTCGCTACACTGCAAAAACCCTGACCCTGAGAACTCATGATGTCAACTTCCTTCTCTTGAATCCCCTTGACAAGCTTAAATCATAGACCAAACTTAGGTCTAATGCCAAACAATAGAGGTCGCCTTATCACGTTTGGATGAGGTGTCACTTAGACCATCTTCCTGTATCTTAACTTTGATCTCTGGTGCATCCATGTTGTCATTGTCCTAATTTGGTTGTCAGGCTAGTTAATACAAGAACAGCATCCATTCTTATATACTGAATTTTTCTCATGTTCTGTACTCTTTTGCCTCTTCAGAAAAAAGAACATATAAATTTATGGCATCAAATGTTTGATTATAAGTTATATGTCTTAATTTAGTTAACTTTATGAAGACATAGAAACCCCTTATTATATATCTTGCATGATCTTCTAATATAGTATTTGTTTTTAACTGAGAGGCCTATTTGGTTTGAAGAATGTGAGACTCCTCCATTATGAAATGTTTATAACTAGTGTTGTTTCAAATCATGAATCATTAGAGATAAACTTAATAGCAACCATATGCATAAGATCAGTTTTTCAGTTTAGATTTTCAATAATAAAAAAACTTTGTATAATATCCATGATCTGCTTTTCTTTTTTTGATTAGTTTCAGATTAAATTTGAGCTAGTGTGGCCTTTGAAGGTTGCTATTAAACTGTCTTAGTTATATTCTTGTAATTCTGAACATCAAATAAGGGCTACTGGCAATCAAGAATAAGTTGCCTTCATGTGACTTAAGTCAACAAGTATACTCTTCAACTGCCCTTTATGACCTTTACCAATACCGAGTTCCTACTAATTCACTCCCCCAGTCTAACACTGCAGAAAACCATCAAGAAGCCTGCAACCTGCTGTATGCCCCGCTGTCATTTCTAGAAAATGTAACTAATACAGGTTTGCTACTTTTCTTAAAGGGTCTTCTCTTATTAGTTACTTTTTTTCTTAAGAAAAAAAATTGAAGGCTCCCTTCAGTATTAAGGTTCTGAGAGATTCATGAGATATATATTCAGAATTACATCAATTAATTTCACATATAGTTCAATAAATTGTGGCCTCACAGTGGATGCTTTCAAGTCATATTTGAGAAACTGAGTATCTTCTAGTCTTCTGGAGGGTCACAGAACGCTTGGAAACCACAAAAAATGGAGTGGGGACCTCAGTATTCCTCACCTCAGAGCTTTGGTTGGTTTAACTGCTTCAGAAAAAAGAAACTAACAAAACACAGATAAAGAGCGGGGTTTGTGCATCTGTTCTTGTCTTATGGAACTAATGTTCTCCTTGCATTCTGTCTACCACCCTCATACATGGTGCTTCTTCATGACTCTGATGAGGCCATATCTATACTTCATGAAGTGACTAAAATAATCACTGATTTTTAAAAGGACTTCAAAAAGGGTAACTCAGGGTTTTTTTTCTGAATCAATCTTACTTGCTTAATGCTCTCCACTTTCTCTGAGACAAATTAGATCAACACACATGCATTACGCACATTTTTTTTAAAAAGCAACAGTAGGAGACTTGCTTTTGGCAGGAGAATCTAAAAACAAAACCTTCAGAGGTTCTACAGATCATCTTGTGGATCGTTCTCTAATGTGTAAAGAGATTTTAACATTATTCTGAAAGATAATTATTTGCCAGATTTGGTACTAAGTTTTGTTTAGTAAAACATTTTAAGGGTAAAATTTATGTGCAAGAAATTATCACAAACTCAATAAAAACTGATGATATTTGATTGATCACTTTGAACAACATACAGTTGATTCTTATTTTGAAGGCTTATTTTGGCATGGAAATTTGTTTCAACACCATTGATAAATTAGAGAAATTTTGATCAAATTTCAGTCACTTTATGGTTATGCCATCCACAAAGGACACCAAGTGAATGCACTAAGCTAAACAGAGCTTCATAGGAACTTACAACACACAAAATATCAAGCACCTTCTGTTTACCTCAGTCTACCAAAATGTTATAAACCATTCTCACCTGGAGTTACCACTTTCCAGTGACAATAAAATAACTATTCATTTGGTATTTCACAAGAACTTCCATGTTGAAAGTTGGAAGTTTCCTTTTTCAAGCAAATTTCAGGTCTTTTTCATGATAAAGTGTTGTACTTATATTAGTATTTATTTCTTAACCATTTAACATGTACATAACTATATTACCTATTGCATTAGATTCATATCTTAGTTTTTATCAGTGACTTAATTTGGGAGTATAATGTCCCTAGTCCCATTTTTCCCACACGATTTGTCTTTCATAATGTGTATTTTGCACAGCAGGGTGCTTTACAGGAACATATGTGTCATGTTATAACAGCTATACTTTATATATTTAATGGAAGGTCATCAAAATAAAAAACACCAAATAATCTAGTAGTATTCTATACAGTGCTATGTAACTAAGGAAATTCATTCTTGGAGTACATGGAAGGTCACTTATTTATTTAACTGAAAGAATTTGTTAGTTAATGGATATCATAAGATAGACCCTACAACTTGTGCCTGAGCTGCATTATAGCAAAACTCTAATGTAGCCCTAAGTATCATTGTGTTTCTCATTATTAAGGCAATTCCACCACCATCGTTTATTTCTCTAAAGTACCTCCCTGAGAATCAATGCATATTATAAACAGTAATGTGGGAGGGGAAGGTGGACACTTAAAAATGAATGGTTTAAAATGAATTTAATGCTACCAAAGTAGAATTAAATAATTTGATTCACTTTATGTTTAATGACCAGGAAAATGTTGTTTGCAAGAATCCCAAAGTCTTGTATATTTGCAACTTAGTTACCATAATTACATATTGCACAACATAAGACTTTCAAAAGAATTCATATCCTGGTATAATTTATAAAACTTTAAATTTTGGGTGTTTTTTTCCTTGGGAAAGAAAAAGGGAACCTCTCAGCTAAGTAATTGATTTATTCCCTTCTCTTTCTCTCTCTCTCTGTAACAGTTGAATAATCTCTTGGTTTTAATTTACAAGATTAAATATGACTGTAGAACATGACTCAGATTTATTAGTGGATTCCATCCAAAACCAATGCCACAATTCCTCCACAAGGTTTTGGTTTTTGTTGGTTGTTTTTTGGGGGGTAGCATGCCACTAAGTAAGCATATATTAGTCCAAATACTCAGATTAAGACAATAAAAAGAAAAAAAAGGAGATATGAGTGTGGCTACTAGTTAAGATATTAACTAAAATTTTAAAAGAAACGTATTCCATGTTCCAATAATCTATCTTTCTATCAGAAAGGATGCTAGACAGACAACAGAGAGTAACATGGAAATTTCACCTTCTCTGCTTGCTCCATCAATCAGGATAGAACTGGGTTTTCTAGAACAAATTACCAAACTCATTTTTGCACCCTCCCTTTTTCCCAAGCCTTAGATATGGAGGTGTTTAGTCTATGCCAGTTCTTTACACCGCCTTGTCATGACCAGAGCAGAGCAACACGCAAGTACATTTGTATTTTTTCATCACAGGTGAAGCACTGATGTGCATCAAGGTAATCTCTTTGCACCAGTAGTGAGCACCCCACTGCCATCCAGCTGAATCCACACAGGTGATCTCCCTCAATTCTCCCAGTTTCTCTTACAACTGGAAACCTCTCCCAATTTCCAACGACTTCTTTAAAATCTTGTCACTCCCAACCAACTCCTTGATAACACCACCACACTTCTCTACTACCAACCACTAACTGGGGTTTCCTCCTTATTTTCCACAGGTTGAAACTAATTATTCATTGATAAATATGAAAAGAAGAAAATAAGATTAATCCTAAAAAGCCATCACATTCTGTAAGGTCATTCTGAAGATCTAAGCCTTCAGGATCTGATTAGAATTGGATGAAGTTTGTTGATTTTTTTAACACATTTAAAGAAAGAATATGTGATTCAGAGTGTACCTGATGAGTTATGGAAGTCTTAATAGAAGGGACTGAAATCAGCATTTTAAACAGGCAACAGGCCTAACCACTGAACATAGAAAACTTAACTCTACTGTCACAATCTTTCTTTTAGTAACAAGCTACAATTAGCTTTTTGACAACAAAGTTTGCAACTTATCAAACAATACTATGCTCTTAGGCCACACTGGCGAGCTTGACCAGAATCTGGTTTTGCTTTCAGTACTACTGGAGGTAGAGAATGTGCCATGCTGTGGACTTGAGTACTCTTATTCTTATGATAGAACTTTTATAAATGATAACTTCTTGGCCTTTTGGCTAAGGTCAAGTGTAAAACTTTGGTAAATTATAAATATACATTGTATGTTCATATATCAGTGACAGATTCAAATGACATGAATCTGAATCTTAGAGATAGATAGTTCTCAATAGCATGACAAAATCAGTCTTCACCTCTGTAAGCATGAGCACCTTGGTAAGTCAATAAGGTAATGCCACTCTGTCAAATATTTTGGAGAACAGTCAATAAAAAGTTATCTTGGAGAAATACAATGTTGTGTGTTATTTGAATCAGTGACTCATTCCTTATTGAAATTTCTAAATTACCAGTCAATCTGCTGACCCACCAGACTCCACACATACAGGATCATTTAAATTTCCAGCTGTGTGATCACCTACTCATTCACTACCATCATCATGATGTTTGAGCTCTCAGATGTCAACATCTTCAGAAATCAAATATATACTTACTGTATTTGTTGGCAGCACAAAAATTCTTCCAACTTGAGAGTTATTGTGTCAATGGGGTCAGTTCTTTCTCACCTGATCCCAACTTCCTCCCCTTCCAACAAAACTCTGCATAGAGTGGCCACAAAGTAATAACCAATTTTAAAATGAAATCCTCAATTGTGCTATCTATTTGCCTTAATCGTTCTTAGGCATGAAAATATTGGCTTTACTAATCATAGTTTGTACCCCACCAAGTATCTATATTATCAATATCGACAGGACATTATGAATATGGCAAATTTAGATGGAAAGATTGGAACCATGTACTAAATGAAAATAATACATTTTAATATGTATAATGACCATGACAATGGGATATATTGTGATTACATGTATAGACTTAAGCTCCTTCTTAGAAACTGGTGATTACTATCATGGACAACAAAAATGTTCTGAAACAGCCTGAACTTCCCAGTGTGCCATGCCATTTCATTTGTCCATGATCCCAATGATAGAATGTTACTTTATAGTTTAGTTCAAAATCTTAGGCTTACTGATATACCTGATAAAAATTCCAGTTTTTAGAAGAGGATATTTATCAACAGATTTTTATGAAAGGCTTTGCCCTCCTCAACCCAAGTTAGCTCTACCTTTCCTTTAGAGAGATGGAAATCTCTCTAAAACCCAGACATGTTCTGCTTCTTTTGGCATTAAGGTTTTTTTCCAGCTCAATCAAGTCTGCTTTGTAGAATCATCATCCTTTCTGCTATACAGAGGGTATAATAGTAAAATGAAGCAAAAAAGTAGTCCTGCCCTCAGTAATCTTTCAGTACATAGAGAGATCAGACCTAGTCAAATAAAAGAATTCTATCTAGAAAGAGGAAATAGCTGGTACCAAGTGATTAGTAGTAAATAAATTTGTAGCTGAAAAAAATCATTTTGAGGCAAATGGCCCTTAAGATTTTTTAAAGAAAGAAGAGTAGGTTTGGACTTAATAGGATGTGTAGAATTTTTTTTAAAAAAGATTTTTATTAGCAAACTTTAGTTGTACACGGGGTTTCATTGTGTATTTCCATATATGCTCACACTGTTCCTTGGTTAGGTTCGTCCCCGACCATCATTCCCCTTCATGCCTGCCTCCCCTAGTTAAAATGATTTTAATAGGTTTCACTGGTCTATTTTCATACCAGCATATGTATAGATTTTAAATTAGCAAAGAACAAAGAGGAAGGGATAGCTAGAGTCAAGAGGAGTAGCAAGGAAACAGTATATGTCAGACATGTTCAAGAAATGAAATAACTGGTAGAAACCATTTGCTGACCTTCTCACAAAGTCGATGATTTTGTAACAGGTCCACACTGACACAGACTCAGATTTTCCATGACAGACACATTACAGATTAAGGTAGGGGATTTTTGTGGAGAACACTGAGGAAAGTTTCCCATGATATAATCAGCAGCTCGCAAATAGAGACCTCCACTGAACTGATTTCTTCTGTGGCAAGTCTCTCTTCTGATACTGTGTCCCTGACACTCTTGTTCCTCCCCCCTCTTCACTTTGCTAGGCATTAGAGCTTCCCTCTTCTGCTTGCTATCTGAATATTTGCCTGAGAATCACTTCCCCCTTTGAGGGAACCTCCAAGAGTTCCTCACACAGCTTGTTGTTCTGTAACCAACTGCTAAGAGAATTGATATTATACAATTAGTTAGGCAGGAAGAGTGCTTGCTTAAAGAAACCATGAGAAGTGAGGATGAAAGATAAGATTTTGGTCAAAAGGTAAAATATTCTTGGAGTTGAAACACCATTGGGCACCATTTACAAATTTTTAAGCAGAGTAGTGACAAGATGAAAATAATTTTATATAAAATTAATTCAGAGGTGAAACTCAGCTTCACTAACTTGGACCTGTATAATCAGTCACACAGCATTCTAGACTCAAAAGAGACCTACCCAAGATTTAAAGTTCTGCTCTTACCATGTTGAAATTCTCAATAATGTTTGAACAAGGGACCCAGTATCTTCATCTGAAATTATGTATCTGGTCCTGCCCATATCAACTGGTGTCCAGCTTCACAGCAAAACACTTGGTACAGTTATTTTGGAAATACTAATAAATTATGTGGAGAAAATTGAGGAAGAAAGACATCAAAATCCAGAGAACTTTTGTTGGTTTCACAGTCTTAGGCAATGAGTTTTAACCTAGGTGAGCCGGTAGAATAGTTATCAAAAGATGTAGGTTCTAGATCCCAGTTCCCCATTTCATCCAAAGTCAACTTCCTAGGATTGCTTTTCTCAGAAATGCCAAATATGTTATTCAGCCTCACTGGGGACTTGTTTAATTATATTTGAATGTATTTTTCAAGGAGAAAAAGAAAACAATGAGAAATACTGCAAAGAAAAGCTATAGGCGTTTGAAAGTATCCAGACTTTGAGAAATAAGGAAGTGACACCTACAGAAATAGAGGACAGTGAGCAGAAATGGAATGAATTCACCCAAAAGTAAATAAGTAGAAGTTGAAACAAATTCAAGACAGAACCAAATCCTGCTTAAGGAGCAACTGACATAAACCAAGAAAAGTGTCCAGCAGCAAAGATTCACTCCCACTGAATTATTTCTGGAATTGAGTGCTGCCTTCTGCAACACTTAATAAAAACTACAGTGTCAGTGCCTGGTCATATTTTACCACCCTTTCCCACCACCATCCCCTTCATTTTCAAGTCCAAAGGAATCTCTTATTTGGCTTATTTGTATTCAACTCATCAAAATATTACTCAGGAAAAGATATTTGATGCTAGAAAAGATGTGTGTCTTTTTATAGACCATTTATCATCACAGAACTCAAGAAACGCTGTGATGCCAAATCTATAAATGCCACAGACCTACAGTCTAAACTTAGTATCAGGCCTTTCCATTTCAAAATGGCCTTGATGTTGGGCAAAAAAGTTCATTTCTCCCTTTAATGTTTATTAATATCAAAAAGACCTCAAAAGAGATAATAAATATTACTATACATTTGATAAAATTTATAGCAGAGAAGATATTTAATTTGATCTGTGGATGGGAGCCAAGTGCCTGTTAAAGTACATTCAATATCCACTGGTTTTGTGGTCCTGTTCTGCCTACGTTCTCACACCAAAAAAAGTTTTCTGGCCTTGCTAAACACATGGTTGATGGCAGCTGGATGTTTAATCAAATCCTCATGTCCTCATATTTTGTTGATCTCAAAATGTACTCTCACAATAATCAATGTATCATTAATACTACTAATATTTTTAGTGCTTTTCATAACTATTTCTTAAATCACAAGTTTAAATTACTTTAATCTGTCACTAGAAAAATTTATTAAAATGAAAGCTATTTGTTTCCTATAATTTTAAATCAAATCCCACAAGTTCAAGAGTACCTGTAGTCTAACAAGCAATCAGTTAAGAATAGGTCCCACCTGTCTGAAACTGAGGGAGAGAGGAGGGAAAGGGTGGAGTAAGGGAGCAGGGTGGAGAAATGACCCAAACAATGTATGCACATGTGAATAAAAGAAAAAAAAAAGAAAGAAAAACAGAACTGTCCCAAGTAACCAATTGGCATTTTTTTGCATGCCAGTAAAATGCCATTTCCAATTTTAAAAACTTCCACGTTCATTCCAGACCTTCAGTCCAGTATTAAATATCAGGCCATCTGTGTACCATTTATTATTTCTAATGAGCTGCCTGCTTACTCACCTGTTTATGCCCATTTCTGTTCATTCAATTATTTATTTGGTTTAAAAATTTTCTCTGTTTTGGTACTATTTCAAAAGAGTCCAATTAATTCTATTTACTTCTGTACCTTCATCATTAAAATGAAAGTCGATGTGAGGTTCCGGATCTGGATTACGGAATGCAATTTGTCAAATGATTTCCCCAAATTGCAATTTCCTTTGTTCATCAATGCCAGAGAGACATTGATTCTTCTCCAATATTATCCTCCTCTTTTGCTTTCCATAATCCTTAAAATGTCTAAGCAAAAGACATATATAACTTTGATTTTCTTGACAATATTACATTTTATGGCAGTACTCTCTCAGAAATGAAAATTAGTTTGGCAAATCTATCTCTTGTTGAAAATAACTGAGGGCTTAAAGGCTGACAACAGATGAGTATGTTAATAAAGAGAGTGACATTAGAGGGCCCAAGATTTCAATCCTCCACTTTTATCACTCTCTAATCCTTACTAATGTCTGCAAATCTTTTTTGAATTTCATCATTTGATTTCCTTTAATTTTTTCAAGTTACAGAATATAAACTGCCTTGTCATTTCCTTTTTTAAATTGTTGTGCTGGGTGGGAGTACATTGTGACATTTTTGAAAGTTCTTACAATACATCAAATATATTATACATGAATATACCCCTTTATCCCCCTCTCCCATTCCTGGAAGAATTTCAACAGGTCTATTTTTCTGTTTATTTACCTGTGTACTCAGTATTTGCACCATATTCACCCTCCTTCACAATTTTCCCACATCCTCCCCACTCCCACTGATACCAACACACATACCCCACCAGACAGGACCTGTTCCACCCTCCTGTTCTCCTATTTTGTATAAGAAAATAAGAGGAAAAAAATTATATTTTTGGTTGTTTAAGATAGCTACACAGGGAGTTTCCTCGTGGTGCTTCCATGTTTACATGTGTTATGATCCATCTTTTAATGAAAGGGAAAGCCTTTAGTCAACATTTAAATGAGGGTTTGTGTTCAACGATCCCAGAAAGGGATATCACAGTGTTTCCAATTCACACAGGACTTCCAAGACCTTTCACAGCTAGGTCTCTTCACTGTGGCATTAAATTAAAGGGCCCACTAAAAAAGGGCTAAGTGTTGCTTTTAGAGTGCAATAAGAAAAATATTAATTCAGTTCTCAGAATCAATACAAATTCAGTTTTTACCCAAATAAATGGTCATGATGTGATGTTTGCCAGTGCAACACAGAACTCAGACCTCTCTACACACAAGTGTGTCAGCGCAACCATTCTCAGAAACAATCTGCTTTATCATGGAAATGTCCAGATTCCTCCAGCTCATTACAAGCCACACACCAAAAAGAATATCCTATACGCTTAGTTGTTATCCTCTAACCCAAAAGGATAACTGTATGATTTAATATTCTGTGGATGAAACAACAAATCTCTTAATGAAGCACTTTAATCTCAGCTTTGAGAGCAAATAGAATATTTGATCCCAGACTGGGCTCACCTATCCCAAGAGTGTACAAAATGGAGAGAAAGCGCTAGAGTTTCTATTATAATTTTTATCTTGGTCATTTAAAATTCTGTTGGTTGTGTATTTAATGTACATGATAATTCATGTATATAACTTAAAATTACACACACAAATTTTAGACTATAAATATATATGTTAAGAAGGTCTGAGGACCCATACCTAAACAGGCAAGACTTGTATGCAAAGATAGAGGTCTTCCAGGCAAACTTCAAGCCAAAATTCTTTTCTCACCAAAATTAAAGACATTTACAAATCCCATCCCACCACAGTACATGAAGATATTTAGCTACACTCAAGGAGAAGCACTCCACACTATATGCTTTTTTTTTTTCCAGAACAATTCTGTGACTAAATTCTCAAGCACATTAGAGAAGAATAACACTCCAGTTTTCCCCAAAAATTTTGAATTGGAAAATAAAAACAAAGATCAGTACAAAACAGTTAGTGAACAATTTTGTAAAGGAGTAAGGGACCTTAGAATGAGGATGGGGACCAATCTTCATGTCATAACCAGACAAATAGTATGTTACCATCAAGATAAATAATGCTAAGAAACTACTAGGAGAGAAAATAGAGCATAAACATGCCAGATTATATCAGTCAATGATTCAAACAAGAGAAGAACAAAAGAAAAAAAGGACCAAGGTCAAAGCCAATATAAAAATTCTATCCTAGTCATTCCTCCAGGAGTAGTTAATGGTGACCTAGAGACACTGCTAGTTAAATCAAGACTTCCTCCTTATCACTGTCTCTATATTAGAATTAAGCACACCATCTGAGTCTCATTTTCTAGTGAATATCAGTTCTTGTGCAGAAATTGTGATCAATTTAGAAGAAATTTCAAATCCTATTTTAAAAATGCATCAACCAGTTGGCTCAAAGTTATAGCTGAAGTCACATTCGTGTATAGACAAGATAAGTGGAACTTTTTAGTGAATAATTTCTGAAAATGCTCCACTAATATGAGTTTGAGTCACATTTTTGGAGAAAAGCCATGTAATTTGATGAAATATGATTTTTAAAATATATTTTGCTCTACTATGTCATTCTATATTCTGTAATGCTAGGTTAGTATATATATTATTAACTAATAATAATTTTGTCATATTTTGGCCACATGGAAGTATGAGTTCATCTTGTCTCATCATTTCTTCATAATTTAATACATGAGGTTGGCAAACTCACGAGCTCATGGGCAAAATCTGGTCTACTGCCTGTTTTCTATAGCTTCTGAGATAAGAATAGTTTTCACATTTTTAAATGGTTGGGAAAAAAATCAAAGAAATGATACATGTAATACATAAAAATTATATGTAATTCCAATTTCAGTATTCATAAATACAGTTTTATTGAAACACAGCTCTGTCTGTTCCTTTACATAGTCTCCATAGCTGCTCCTAGTCAACAATGGCCAAGTCACAGAACTATAACACAGATTTTTGGCCCCACTGCTGTGGTGAAATACGAGATGATGAGAACACATCTTAAAGAGAGGAAGGATTTACATGGCTTACAGTTTCAGAGGTTTTAGTCCATGGTCACTTGGATCCATTGTTTCTGGGCCATGGTAAAGCAAAATATCAAGGTGGCAAGGATGTGGTAGAACAAGTGTAATGTAGGAGAAAGCTACTCACCTCATGGCAGTCAGCAAGCAGAGAGAGAGTGAGTGCAAGAGGAAGGGTTTGGGGACAAGACCAATCCTTCAAAAGCATTCTGGTGACCTACTTCCTCCAGCTAGGCCTCACCTCCTGATTGCCCATTCAGCTGTGAATTCACCCATGGATTCACTCCTGATCCAATCTCATCTCAGTAACACTACTGGCTGGGAGTCCAGCATTCAACACATAAAACTTTTGGTGGGAACACTGCATAGCCAACCCATAACAGCCCCAAAGCCTAAAATATTCACTCTCTGGTCCTTTACAGAAAATGTCTGCTGACCCTCCTTCTATGTGGTTCAAAATCTGGGGCTCAACTTTTACTTAAAATTACACTACTTTTTATTAGCATATTATTGTTATACTGAGGATACATTGTGACATTTACAAAGATGCTTACAATATATCTTAGTTAGATTCACCCCATCCATCATTCTCCTTTATACTCTTTCCCCACATTTATAGAATAGTTTCAACATGTCTCATTGTTGCATTTTCATACATCAGTACATAACATATATTCATCCTCTTTCACCCTTTCCTTATGTCCTCCACCATCTCACGGGTACCAACCCCATCAAGACCTGTGATTTTTGTTTATTTAAGATAACTATGCAGGGAGTTTCATTATAACATTTCCGTGTGTGTGTGTGTGTGTGTGTAATCCCAAATTAGTTCATCCCTTTCATTATTTTCCTTTTTATCTTAATATATACTTTGCTTTTTAAAATCTGTCATCTATTTTATTATTTTAGCAGTTTCAAAGGAGTTAGATTCTGAATAGTTTTACTGTGATTAGGCAGATTTGTCTTATGTATCTAAAATTATTCTAATGTTCTGCATGGGTCATTTGTTCTAATGTCTGTCTTTACCATAATTAATTTTAGTATGTAATTAAGGTTGTTAATTCGTTATGCAATTGATCTACCCACTACAGCACTTTATCTCACCAGATATACCTTCAGTTACACCAAGCCAGTCCTGCTAACTTATGTCTTATCAAAATGAGATAAAGACATGTTAAAATGGAATTCGAACAGCAGTAGCAAGATCTTCCCCCCCACTGCATGCTGGCACACTTTCCCTTTCCTGAACAGGGTCTATGTAACAGCTATCTCCACAGCAGTCCTAGAGTGAGGCACTAAAGGACTATTGGTATGAAATTATTTCAGAAACAAGGCTCTTCACATTAAGCATGGTCTAATGGGACAGATGACTATTACACAGAACCTTCATCCCTTCAAAAAATATCATAAGTACATAAACTGACAACAAGGAAAATGAGATGTCGTAGGACAATAGTTAGAACAGGATTTGAGCCTTTTCTCTTCCTTAGTTTTTCTTCCACCTGTGGTGTTTCTTTCCTGGAATGTCCTCTTTCCTTCTTACTCCCCCAGTCAGTTGCTACTTTGCTTTTCCAAAACACTTTGCATAATGTTTTTGTTAAACATTTGATACATTAAATCAAAGTAACTTTTTGTTACTTTACATCCTTCATTGGATGACTAGCTTCGTAAAGGAAAACCCACATTCTTTGTGTCTTCACACCTCAGCACCAGCCCAGTGTCAGGTGCTCACCAAGTGCTTACTTTTAAAAAAGTAGAAGTAAAGTAACTTTTTTCTGCTTTACTATCTTAAGTTTGTCTTTAAGTAGTAACTTCTCATTATAATTCTCACTGGTAGGATAATGTGTTAAAACAAATATTTAAGCTTAAAATAGAAAAATTTATTTAAATAAATTAACCTATCCTTAAAATGTTAAATTTTACTTCTAATACCATAGGGACTGTTAGATGGGTCTCTCTGGGTCTCTCTGGGTCTCAGTCTGCTGGCCCTTCCCCCCTCCCCACCTTCCTCAGCTTCTGGGAAGTAGGGTACATGCCTTGGTGTGGACCATGCACGTCTCAGCATAACACCACCCAGTCCTGCCTAGGACACACTTCTCCCATGTGGGGCAATTATGGCAAGAAGTTTTACCTGCCCTCCCAGAAGCCAGGTAACTGTCCCCTAACACTAACTCATGCTGCCAGGGGAACCCAAGCAAACCCTTCTGGTTCTTTGACTCTCCAGGGTATAGCACAGGATGTGAGAATCTGACAGAAGTTCTTCACATCAGTGTCAGCATGCTCTCTAGGTTGCCTTCAAGGTGACTCCTGAGTGAGTTCTTAATCTCAGACTTCTGAGGGTTGGCTTGCTCTGAAGACTCAGACCCCCAGCTCTTCACTGATTCTCCTATAGTATGATATGGCACAGTGCAGTGTGGTGTGGTGTGCTGTGGTGTGGTGTGGTGTGGTGTGGTGTGGTGTGCTGTGGTGTGGTGTGGTGTGGTGTGGTATGGTGTGGTGTGGTGTGGTGTGGTGTGGTGTGGTGTGGTGTGGTGTGGTGTGGTGTGGTGTGGTGTGGTGTGGCGTGGTGTGGTGTGGTGTGCTGTGGTGTGGTGTGGTGTGGTGTGGTGTGGTGTGCTGTGGTGTGGTGTGGTGTGGTGTGGTGTGGTGTGCTGTGGTGTGCTGTGGTGTGGTGTGGTGTGGTGTGGTGTGGTGGGCTGTGGTGTGGTGTGGTGTGCTGTGCTGTGGTGTGGTGTGGTGTGGTGTGGTGTGGTGTGGTGTGGTGTGCTGTGGTGTGCTGTGGTGTGGTGTGGTGTGGTGTGCTGTGGTGTGGTGTGGTGTGGTGTGGTGTGGTGGGCTGTGGTGTGGTGTGGTGTGCTGTGCTGTGGTGTGGTATGGTGTGGTGTGGTGTGGTGTGGTGTGGTGTGCTGTGCTGTGGTGTGGTGTGGTGTGGTGTGGTGTGGTGTGGTGTGGTGTGCTGTGGTGTGCTGTGGTGTGGTGTGCTGTGCTGTGGTAATAGTGTATCCCTTTCTGTCTAAAATGACAAGTCTTGTTTTCTCTAGATTACAAACAAAAGTTCTTATGGCTAAAGGAAATAACAGATACAACTATGGAGGCTAAGCTCAAGTTCAGCTAAATTCATAGAAAATACCAATGTGTTTTATGAATAATTATTCTCACTATCATCACTATTATTATAGGCTATATGTAGACACTCTTTACTGTGTGAGGTTGAATCCTTACAATAGCTCTACAAGGTAAGGCACGTACCATCCATCTCTTCTTGCAATGGATAAGAAAACAAAGACAGAGAGGATAAATCAATGTTGCTTGTCACATGGCTGCTCAGTAATCTAGGAAATCTCTCTTTACATTCTTCATTCAATAATAATAATAATAGTACTGGCATTTTTTTATAATTATTAATGCTAACATCTAATATTTACTTTGTGCTTATTATGAGCAATGCATTGATCATTTATTCTTCACAATGTTATTTACCTCCTAAAGTACCTTATAACCTTACAAAGTATAATGGCTGTTTTACAGATGAGGAAACTGAAAAGTAATAAGATTGAATAACTGATCCAATCTCCAACAGTTAGAAACCAGTAGCACCAAAATTTATTACCACACAGCCCCAAGCCACTCCCTACTCCTCTCCCTACTCTCTATTATGGCCTCTTGGGCAACAGACTCCAGCCCTATATCTCTTGCATTCATGAACTGTGTTACTCAAACTGTGACTTACTTTCTTCACCCATCAGATGGTAACAATATTAACAAATATCTAACATAATACACCAGGGCTTTCATGAGTGAAAATTAGACATAATTTTAAAGTTCATTGAAAACTGCTATTCATATGAGCAGTTATTATTAGGTTTTTTAACTTGTTCTTTCGGAAATTTGAAAGACTCTGTTGTACTGTTTATTATTATGGAATTAGAGTAGCTAGTGGAAATATATATGTGAATGAGATCCACTTACAAAGCATTACTGAGTGTATTTGACAAAGCTAGAACACAGATTACTTTCTCCAATCTTTTTGGTAGATATTAAAAAAGGGCTTCCCAAATGCAAAACACAGCAGGGTAAGATGAGGTGTATCATGTATATTTATATCACGAATTTTCAAGTGGGGATTATTTTGTACTATGGGCAATATTTGGCAATGTCTGGAACATCATTAGTTGTCACAACTAAGAGAGTTTTTGGCATTTAGTAATTGGAGGCCAGAGAAACTGCTAAGCATTCTAGAATGCACAGGACAAACTACACAACAAAGAATTACCAGCCCCAAATGGTTTAGTGCTGAGTAGGGAATGCCTGGTGATCCCTTGTATCATTGTTACCTAGAACTCTGTTCCAAAAGAGGCTTTTGGCTGAGCACAGAATATTCTGTTGTGCTTTGTGCCTTTTCCTGGAATGGTATCTGGAGATTTTAAAGGACACAGATCCGTTTAGGCCACGTGTGAATAATGGGGAATTACCCAACATAATTGCGTTTATGCAGGGCTCTGGCACAAATGACTAGATATAAATGCTACAAGTGAATCACTTGATACATGATATCAAATTCTAATTAGGCAAAGTTGAAAGGAAAGTGAAATGGAAAAATTACCATTTCCTCCTCTAACATCAAAACAAACACAAAAGCTTTCATGATGATTCCAAGATGGAGAAGAAAAGTAAGATGTAAGATGAAAGATGGAAAAAATGAAAATATTTTCCACATTTAGCCCAGAAAAGCAAGTACAGGAAGATAAAGAGTTGACAGAAACCTGATTTCTCTCACAACCCAAGGAAAACTTTCTGTATTATGAGTCCATATTTATTCTCTAGTGAAACAGTCCAAATGCACAGCTTTCCTGACTGACTCTCAAGGAGATTAGGTAACATATTTATGCCCTACTTTCTACCCTCTCATCCAGCCTCTAGGTGATGTTGGGGTCCCAATTTTGCTGCCACTGTCCTTGGTCCTGAGCCACACACCCTTATCATGCCAATGCCAGGCCTGGTCCTGACACCCCTTCCAGTCCTAACATGGCTTTTGTTATGTTAACACCTGTTAACTGTTAACTGCAACTGTTTATATCATCATCTTGTATCTCCTAAGGCCAGGCACCTAAAATACCTCTTCATGCAGAGAGGAGGCATTCACAGTTCACTTAGCTGCACACACTTCCATTTGACACATGCTGGAATAAAATATTTCTTCCTGCAGTATCTTAAAATCTATAACCATATCATGCAAGTGTCAAGTTAACATTCCACATAATTTGGAAGCTGTAACAGAGTAAAGTTATAAAATTAATTTTCTTATTATATTTCCACATCACAATAGATTTTATGCCAATAAAATGTGTGAAATATTCTAAAGACACACTTGAGAGAAAGGCAGGTCATTTTCTTGAAGAAATTAAGTACTAAAACTAATAAAATTTATAGTAAAAATATATAATATGATAGATGATAAATTTATTTCAAATCGTACTTGTTTTAAAATAAGATTGGGAAACTTAATTACTCTTTTTTACAAAACTTTGCCAGTTTTATACCCAGATATTGTTAACTCTCATATAACATCCCTTAGCTCTGTGGAATTGCTTGTAGAATAAGAAGGTATTTGGAACATGATCTCATATGCAGACTGTCAGCTTTCAGGCCCAGCTGTGACATTTCTTAACTGTGTGATCCTACATGATCCTTAATTTTTAGCATCTCAGTTCTGTCATCTGCAAAACAAGATTAATGATAACTCACAAGGTGCTTGTGAGGATCTAATTGGATCCTTCATAAAGAGTGCTTAGAACAACAACAGGCCCATATCCTTACCAATTCTAGTCACCATTAGTATTATAACTGCCATGAGTGTTTACATTCACATTACTGTCTTCCAGTTAGGGCATCTTTTATTGCAGCCAAGTCCTTGCCTCTGCTCAGTGCTGACATCCCCTGGGATGTCATGCTTTTTGGACTCTGCTGTTTATATCCAGTGATTGCCATAGAAATTCCTATCTCTGGTCAAATAGGACATTTCCCATGTTTGGTTTCAACTTGAACATAGGAACAGACTCCTTTCTAACTCCCTTTACATCAAAAAAATCAGATATCAACTTCTACTAAACCAGACTGGTCCTCTTTTATGAACCCCTTTCCCTCCTCTCTCTTTTACACACACACACACACACACACACACACACTTTCTCTCTCTTGCTCTCTCTCTTTTACCTGTCAGCTACCTCCATCTGATCAACTCTTATCATTGTTCCTACCATATGATGTTCCAACACTCCCTTTACTGGGTCTATTTCAAATACTTTAGTGCTTTAAAGTCTAGAAGCAAACACCCTGAGCCTCTGTGAGAGAACATGCTTTCTCCCATTCTCCTGTCATGTTCTTGTCCCCAATTTTTCTTTCAAGGTAATTAATGATTAAAAAAAAAACACTCTATGTGAAGTCCAATAATGGAAAACTCTAGTATAATGGACTCAAAAACACAAGCAGTATTTTCTATCAAAATTCTAACTCTCCAACTCAGGAAAATAAGAGATTCAATAAAACCAATGAGGTAGATCTGCTTTGAGGAAAGGTAGACTTCAATTTCCAAACTACTACTACTTAGTGGCTAAAGAATGAATTTAGTCATATCAGACTGTTCCTTGCTATCTGAACTTGTTATTGGAACTCTCACTACTCCAACTTAGAAACTGAATAGATTTGAATAGCAACAGAGAAGTGTAGACAACATCTTTCAAAGTTAGTACCTTTTGTAGAATTTTTTTTTGTTAGTTTCTTTTGGCAGAACTCAGAGCCTCTTACCATTTGAGCCACTCTGTCAGCCATCCTAGAATGCATTATTCCCTCTTACCTATGGTCTTATGAAGGTAGATCAGAGGAAACCCAAATTTATTTCATGAAGCTGGCTCATTTCACTATTAAAACCTGAAAAGAGAATACACAGAAAGAAAAAACAGAGAGACTTTTTTTAAGATCCCCAATGTTTCTGTCTACAACTTCACAAGCATAATTCTGGATTACTATCTCTTTATAAAAAAATTAAAGATAATCAAACATAATCAAGCCAATGGGCCCTGAAAACAAGCAGGTGTAGCAATATTTATCTCTGACAAAGTAAACTTCAAGCTTACATTGATCAAATGAGATAAATAAGGATACTCCATACTAATAAAAGGGGAAATACACCAAAAGGAAATTACAATTATCAACTGATATGCACCCGATGTCAGTGCACACAATTTCATCAAACATACTCTGAAAGACCTAAAAGCATATATAGACTCCAACACAGTGGTAGTGGGAGACTTTAATACCCCCCTATCACCAGTAGATAAGTCATTCAAATAAAAAATCAATAAAGGAATCCTAGATCTAAATCATACCATAAATCAAATGGAACTAGCTGATGTCTACAAAATATTTCATCCAATTTCTGCACAATCTACAGTCTTCTCAGAAGCCCATGAAACCTTCTCCAAAATTGATCATATCTTAGGGCACAAAGCAAGCCTCAGCAAATATAAGAAAATAGAAATAATCCCATGCATTCTATCTGAAAATAATGCATTAAAACTAAAAATCAATAACAAAAACAATAGTAAAAAACATGCAAACAATTGGAAGCTGAACAACACATTGCTCAATGAAAAATTGGTGATTATGAAATAAAAGAGGAAACTAAAAGGTTCCTGGAAGTTAATGAAAATGAAAACACAACCTGCCAGAACCTATGTGACACAGCAAAAGCAGTCCTGAGAGGAAAGTTTATAGCCATGAGTGCATATATTAAAAAGACTGAAAGATCCCAAATCAATGACCTAATGATACATCTCAAACTCCTAGAAAAACAAGAACAAACAAATCCCAAAACAAATAGAAGGAGAGAAATAATGAAAATAAGGGCTGAAATCAACAAAATAGAAACCAAAAAAACCATTCAAAAATTAATGAAACAAAAAGTTGGTTCTTTGAAAAAATAAACAAGATCGACAGACCCCTGGCAAACCTGACTAAAATGAGGAGAGAAAAAACCCAAATTAGTAGAATCAGGAATGCAAAAGGGTAGAGAACAACAAATACCATGGAAGTCCAGGAAATTATCAGAAACTACTTTGAGAACCTATATTCTAATAAGTTTGAAATTTTAGAAAAAATGGACAGATTTCTAGAAACTTAAAACCATGCAAAACTGAACCTAGAGGATATTAATCATGTGAATAGATCTATAACACAAAAAGAAATTGAAGCAGCTATCAGGAGCCTCCCAAAAAAGAAAAGTCCAGGACCCGATGTATCCACAGCCAACTTCTATCAGACATTTAAAGAAGAACCAATAAGATTCCAAGATGGCAGCTAGAGGGAGGAAGCAGAAAGCATGTGCCTCCTAAAGTGAGATCTTGGAGAGATGCTGGAGACACACCTTGTAGGCAAGGCCACCGAGAAGACGCAAAACTTTGACTCCTCCACACCTCCAGCCTGTGCAGAGCCACAGCTGGAGACAGCCATTCACAGACCTGTTGCCAGACTCTTTTTTTTTTTCTCTCTCCCTACCTTTGATGAGAAAACAACTGAAATACACCAGCATGCTGAAAAACTTACTGAAACTGTATTGCATTTGAACTTGGGATACTTTGTGGGGTTTTTGTTGTTGTTGTTTTGTGCAGTTTTGTTCTATTTTATTTTTCCCCTTTGATGACACACTACAGAACAACATCTGAGGCACCATCTCCAGGATTGGAGGCTGAGAGACAAACACCAAAATTATTAAGACTGAAATTTCAATGCATTTGAACTTGGAGATTTTTTTTCATATATTTTTTTTTTCATTTACTTATTTTTTATTTTTATTCTTATCTTTATACTTTTTATTTTTTATTTTCAATCCTCTCTCTGCCTAATGCCTATTCAGATTACAGTTGATTAGTACACTGTCTCTCCCTGTTTATATCTTTGAAACTTTTTCTGTTTGTTTCTTTGTTTTGTTTTTTTCTACTAGTTTATTTGTTTTTCCTTTTTCCTTTAACTTCTTTGCTTTCCATCCCCTCTCACCCTTCCATTCTAAATATGACTACTGCTATTATTACAAGGCAGAAAATACTTAATTGCACAAAGTACAGGGACAATAACAACACAAAGGGCAATGACGGGAAGACAGAAAAAACAGGGAAACCAGTTTCCCCACAGCAAAAAATTAGTACAGGAACAAGAGGGAAATGAAGAAAACAGATACTCAGATCCAGACTCCGACAAAATGAAGATAAACTATACCAAAGAACCCAATGAAGCCCACAAGAATAATCTAAAAGAAGAAATACTACAAGTACTCAATGAGAATTTTATACAGATGGTACTGCATATGGTGAACCAAAATGAGCAGTAGACACTCAAGAAATTCCAAGACAACAAAAATGGAGAATTTGAAAAAGCAAAAGAAGAAATAAAGGAAACCACAGAAGCACTATATAAACACCAAAGTGAAACAGAGAACATGATTAATAAAGAGATAAATGAACTCAGGAAAAAAATAGACAACATTAAAGAGGAAACAACCCAGGATATGGAAAACCTGGAAAAAAGAATGAAACAGAATTGAAAAACAAAACGGAAGGCCAATCCAGCAGAATAGAACAAACAGAAGACAGAATCTCAGAACTCAAAGATGAAATGGTAATTAAAGGAAAAACTGAAGAACTATTAATTAAACAACTCAAGACCTTTGAAAAGAAAATGCAAGAACTTACCGACTCTATCAAAAGACCAAACTTGAGAATCATGGGCATCGAAGAAGGAAAAGATGTGCAAGCAAAGGGAATGGGTAATATATTCAACAAAATAATAGCAGAAAATTTTGCAAATCTAGAGAAAGATAGTCCCATACAGATGCAAGAGGCCTCCAGAACACCAAACACACCAGATCAAAATAGAACTACCCCATGACATATCACCATTAAAACAACAAGTTCAGAAACTAGGGAAAGAATATTGAAGGCTGTAAGAGAGAAAAAACAAATAACATACAAAGGTAAACCCATCAAAATCACAGCAGACTTCTCAACAGAAACATCAAAAGCAAGAAGAGCGTGGGGTGAGATCTTCCGGGCACTGAATGAAAATAACTTCAACCCCAGGATACTCTACCCACCAAAACTATCATTCAAAATAGATGGAGCAATAAAAGTCTTCCACGATAAGCAGAAACTAAAACAATATGTGACCACAAAGCCACCACTACAAAAGATTCTTCAAGGGATTCTGCACACAGAAAGTGAAACCCAACATAACCATGAAAAGACAGGCAGCACCAAACCACAGGAAAAGAAAAAGCAAGACAGTAGAGAGTAACCTCAACTTAGGTACACACAATCAAACCTTCAAACAACTAAGATAACTAAACGACAGGAATCACCACATACCTATCAGTACTAACACTTAATGTTAACAGACTTAATTCACCCATCAAAAGGCACCGTTTGATGAAATGGATTAAAAAGGAAAATCCAACAATTTGTTGCTTAGAGGAGACCCATATCACCGACAGAAATAAGCATAGATTTAGGGTGAAAGGCTGGAAGAAGATTTACCAAGCCAATGGCCCCCGAAAACAGGCAGGAGTAGCAATACTTATCTCTGACAAAATAGACTTCAAACCTACATTGATCAAATGAGATAAAGAAGGACATTCCATACTAATAAAAGGGGAAATAGACCACAAGGAAATAATAATTATCAACCTATATATATGCACCCAATGTCAATGCACCCAATTTCATCAAACATACCCTGAAAGACCTAAAAGCATATATTAACTACAACACAGTGGTCGTGGGAGACTTTAACACCCCATTATCATCAATAGATAGGACATCCAAACAAAAAATCAATACAGAAATTCAAGATCTAAAATATACAAGATCAAATGGACCTACTTGATGTCTACAGAACATTTCATCCAACTTCTACACAATATACATTCTTCTCAGCAGCCCATGGAACCTTCTCCAAAATAGAGCATATCCTAGGGCACAAAGGAAGCTTCAGCAAATATAAGAAAATAGAAATTATACTGTGCATACTATCTGATCACAATGCAATAAAACTAGAACTCAACAACAAAAGTAAAGACAAAAAACATGCAAACAGCTGGAAACTGAATAACTCACTACTTAATGAACAATGGGTCATTGATGAAATAAAAGAAGAAATTAAAAAGTTCCTGGAAGTCCATGAAAATGAAAACACAACCTACTGGAACCTATGGGACAGAGCAAAGGCAGTCCTGAGAGGAAAGTTTATACCATGAGTGCATATATTAAAAAGACTGAAAGATCCCAAATCAATGACATAATAATACATCTCAAACTCCTAGAAAAACAAGAACAAGCAAATCCCAAAACAAATAGAAGGAGAGAAATACTAAAAGTAAGGGCTGAAATCAACGAAATAGAAACCAAAAAAACCATACAAAGAATTAATGAAACAAAAAGTTGGTTCTTTGAAAAAATAAACAAACCTCACTAAAGTGAGGAGAGAAAAAACCCAAATTAGTAGAATCAGGAATGCAAAAGGGACATAACAACAAACACCATGGAAGTCCAGGAAATCATCAGAGACTACTTCAACAACCTATATTCAAATAAATTTGAAAATCTTAAAGAAATGGACAGATTTCTAGATACATATGAGCATCCAAAACTGAACGAAGAGGAAATTAATCACCTGAATAGATCTATAACACAAAATGAAATTGAAGCAGCAATCAAGAGGCTCCCCAAAAAGAAAAGTCCAGGACCCGATGGATTCTCTGCTGAAATCTATCAGACCTTTAAAGAAGAACTGATACCAACCCTCCTTAAATTGTTCCATGAAATAGAAAGTGAAGGAAAACTGCCTAAAACATTTTATGAAGCCAGTATTACACTTATCCCAAAACCAGGCAAAAACACCTCCAAAAAGGAGAAATATAGGCCAATCTCCTTAATGAACATTGATGCAAAAATCCTCAAAAAAATAATGACAAACCGAATTCAACAACACATCAAAAAGATTATTCATCATGACCAAGTAAGCTTCATCCCAGGAATGCAGGGGTGGTTCAACATACAAAAATCAATAAACATAATAAACCACATTAACAGAAGCAAAGACAAAAACCTCTTGATCATCTCAACAGATGCAGAAAAAGCCTTTGATAAGATCCAACACCATTTCATGATAAAAGCTCTAAGAAAACTAGGAATAGAAGGAAAGTACCTCAACATTATAAAAGCTATATATGACAAACTTACAGCCAGCATTATACTTAACTGTGAAAAACTGAAACCATTCCCTCTAAAATCTGGAACTAGACAAGGATGCCCACTATCTCCACTCTTGTTCAACATAGTACTGGAATTCCTAGCCAGAGCAATTAGGCAAGAAGAAGGTATAAAAGGAATACAAATAGGTAAAGAAACTGTCAAAATTTTCCTATTTGCAGATGATATGATCCTATACCTTAAAGACTGAAAAAACTCTACTCAGAAGCTCCTAGACACCATGAATAGCTACAGCAAGGTAGCAGGATATAAAATCAACATATAAAAATCATTAGCATTTCTACACACTAATAATGAACAAACTGAAAAAGAATATATGAAAACAATTCCATTTACAATAGCCTCAAAAAAAATCAAATACCTAGGTGTAAAGCGAACAAAAGATGTGAAAGACCTCTATAAGGAAAACTATACACTTCTGAAGAAAGAGATTGAGGAAGGCTATAGAAAGTAGAGAGATCTCCCATGCTCATGGATTGGTAGGATCAACATAGTAAAAATGTCAATACTCCCCAAAGTAATCTACATGTTTAATGCAATTCCCATCAAAATTCCAATGACATTCATTAAAGAGATTGAAAAATCTACTGTTAAATTTATATGGAAACACAAGAGGCCACGAATAGCCAAGGCAGTACTCAGTCAAAAGAACAATGCAGGAGGTATCACAATACCTGACTTCAAACTATATTACAAAGCAATAACAGTAAAAACAGCATGGTACTGGCACAAAAACAGACATGAAGACCAGTGGAACAGAATAGAGGACTCAGATATGAAGCCACACAACTATAACCAACTTATCTTTGACAAAGGAGCTAAAAATATACGATGGAGAAATAGCAGCCTCTTCAACAAAAACTGCTGGGAAAACTGGTTAGCAGTCTGCAAAAAACAGAAACTAGATCCATGTATATCACCCTATACCAAGATTAACTCAAAATGGATCAAGGATCTTAATATCAGACCACAAACTCTAAAGTTGATACAGGAAAGAGTAGAAAATACTCTGGAGTTAGTAGGTATAGGTAAGAACTTTCTCAATGAAACCCCAGCAGCACAACAACTATGAGATAGTATAGATAAATGGAACTTCATAAAACTAAAAAGTTTCTGCTCATCAAAAGAAATGGTCTCTAAACTGAAGAGAATACTCACAGACTGGGAGAAAACATTTGCCAGCTACACATCAGACAAAGGACTGATAACCAGACTATACAGGGAACTTAAAATACTAAATTCTCCCAAAACTAATGAACCAATAAAGAAATGGGCAAGTAAAGTAAACAGAAATTTCTCAAAAGAGGAAATTCAAATGGCCAGAAAACACATGAAAAAATGCTCACCATCTCTAGCAATAATGGAAATGCAAATTAAAACCACACTAAGATTCCACCTCACCCCTGTTAGAATAGCCACCATTAGCAACACCAACAACAACAGGTGTTGGCGAGGATGTGGGGGAAAAAGGAACCCTCTTACACTGCTGGTGGGAATGTAAACTAGTACAACCACTCTGGAAAAAAATTTGGAGGCTACTTAAAAAGCTAAACATTGATCTACCATTTGTTCCAGCAATACCACTCTTGGGGATATACCCAAAAGACTATGACACAGGTTACTCCAGAGGTACCTGCACACCCATGTTTATTGCGGCACTATTCACAATAGCCAAGTTATGGAAACAGCCAAAATGCCCCACTACTGATGAATGGATTAAGAAAATGTGGTATCCATACACAGTGGAATTTTATGCAGCCATGAAGAAGAACGAAATGTTATCATTTGCTGGTAAATGGATGGAATTGGAGAACATCATTCTGAGTGAGGTTAGCCTGGCCCAAAAGACCAAAAATTGTATTTTCTCCCTCATATGTGGACATTAGATCAAGGGCAAACACAACAATGGGATTGGACTTTGATCACAAGATAAAACGAGAGCACACAAGGGAGGTGTGAGGATAGGTAAGACACCTAAAAAATTAGCTAGCATTTGTTGCCCTCAATGCAGAGAAACTAAAGCAGATACCTTAAAAGTAACTGAGGCCAATAGGAGAAGGGGTCAGGAACTAGAGAAAAGGTTAGATAAAAAAGAATTAACCTAGAAGGTAACACACACGCACAGGAAATTAATGCGAGTCAACTCCCTGTATAGCTATCCTTATCTCAACTAGCAAAAACCCTTGTTCCTTCCTATTATTGTTTATACTCTCTCTTCAACAAAATTAGAGATAAGGGCAAAATAGTTTCTGCCGGGTATTGAGGAGGTGGAGGGGAGAGGGAGGGGGAGGAGTGTGTGGTAAGGGAGGGGGTGGGGGCAGGGGAGAGAAATGACCCAAGCATTTTATGCACATATGAATAATAAAAAAAAATTTAAAAAAAGAAGAACTAATACCAACCCTCCTTAAACTTCTACAGGTAATAAAAAGAGAAGAAACACTGCCTAGCTCATTTTATGATTCAAATATTACTCTCATCCCAAAACCAGACAAAGATACCTCCAAAAAGGAACTACAGGCCAATTTCCTTAATGAATTTTGATGCAAAAATCCTTAATAAAATAATGGCAAACTGAATCCAACAACACATCAGAAAGATCTTATACCATGACCAAGTCGGCTTCATCCCAGGGATGCAGGGATGGTTCAACATATGCAAATCTATAAATGTAATACAGCACATTAACAGAAGCAAAGACAAAACCACTTGATCATCTCAATAGATGCAGAAAAAGCCTTCAACAAGATCCAACACCACTTTATGATAAAAGCTCTAAGAAAACTAGGAATAGAAGGAATGTACCTCACATTGTAAAGGCTATATATGACAAACCTACAGCCAACATCATACTTAACGTGAAAAACTGAAACCATCCCTCCTAAAATCAAGAATGATATAAGTGTGCCCACTATCCCCACTGCTACTCAACATAGTACTGGAATTTCTAGCCAGAGCAATTAGGCAAGAAGAAGAAATAAAAGGAATACAAACAGGTAAAGAAACTGTCTAAATATCCTTATTTGCAGACAATATGATTCTATACCTTAAAGACCCAAAGAACTGTACCCAAAAACTCCTAGACACCATATACAGCTACAATATGGTGGCAGGATACAAAATCAACTTACAAAAATCATTAGCTTTCCTATACACCAACAATGAGCAAACTGAGAATGAATATATGGGAACTATTCCATTCACAGTAGCCTCAAAAATAATCAAACACCTAGTAGTAATTTAACAAAGGATGTGAATGACCTCTACAAGGAGAACTACAAACCCCTGAAGAAAGAGATCAGGGAAGACTACAGAAGATGGAAAGATCTCCCACACTCATGGATTGGTAGAATCAGCATAGCAAAAATGGCTATACTACCAAAAGCAATCTACATATTTAATGCAATTCCCATCAAAATCCCAATGACTTTCATCACAGAGATTGAAAAATCTACCCTAAAGTTGATTTGGAAACACAAGAGACTGTGAATAGCCAAGGCTGTACTCAGCAAAAAGAGCAATGCTGGGGGTATCACAATACCTGACTTAAACTATATTACAAAGCAATAGCAATAAAAACAGCATTGTACTGGCACAAAAACAGACATGAAGACCAGTGGAACAGAATGAAGGACCTGGATATGAATCCATACAACTACACCTACCTCATTTTTGACAAAGGAGTCAAAAATATACGATGGAGAAAAGACATCCTCTCCAACAAATGTTGCTAGGAAAAGTGGTTATCCATCTGCAAGAAACTGAAACTGGATCCATGTCTATCACCCTGTACTAGTATCAACTCAAAATGGATCAAGGGCCTAAATATCAGACCTGAAACTCTGAAGTTACTACAGGAAAGAGCAGGAAACACTCTGGAACAAATAGGTATAGGCAAGGACCTCCTCAATACAATCCCAGCAGCCCAGCAACTAAAAGAAAGGATGAATAAATGAGACTTCATAAAATAAAAAGCTTCTGTACAATAAAAGAAATGGTTTCTAAACTGAAGAGAACACCAACAGAGTGTGAGAAATGATTTGTCAGCTATACATCAGACAAAGGACTGATAACCAGAATATACAGGGAACTTAAGAAACTAAACTCTCCTAAAATCAATGAGCCAATTAAAAAATGGGCAACTGAACTAAACAGAACTTATTCAAAAGAAGAAATTCAAATTGCCAAAAAATGCTCACCATTTCGGGCCATAAAGGAAATGCAAATCAAAAACACACTATGATTCCACCTCACCCCTGTTAGAATAGCCATCATCAAAAACACCAACAACAACATGTGTTGGCGAGGATGTGGAGAAAAAGGAACCCTAATCCACTACTGGTGGGAATACAAGCTGGTGCAACCACTCTGGAAAAAATTTGGAGACTTCTTAAAAATATAAACTTAGACCTGCCATATAATCCAGCAATCCCACTCCTGGGGAAATACCCAAAGGAATGAAACACAGGTTACTCCAGAGGCACCTGCACACCCATGTTTATTGCAGCACTATTCACAATAGCCCAGTTATGGAAACAACCAAGATGCCCCACTACTGACAAATGAATCAAGAAAATGTGGTATCTCTACACAATGGAATTTTACTCAGCCATGAAAAAGAATGAAATCTCATCATTTGCAAGTAAATGGATAGAACCAGAAAGCATCATTCTGAGCGAGGTCAGCCAGGCTCAGAAGACCAAAAATCATATGTTCTCCCTCATATGTGGACTTTAGATCTAGGGCAAATGCAGCAATGTGGTTGGACTTGGATCACAAGACAAGGGGAAAGCACATACGGGAGATGTAAGAATAGGTAGAAAACCCAAAACATGAAAGCGTTTGATGTCCCCACTCCATAGGAACTAATACAGAATCCTTAAAGCAACAGAGGTTATCATGAGAAGGGGATCAGGAACCAGTGCAAAGATCAGTTAGAGATGAATCAACATGGATTGTAACACATGTGTACATGAAAGCAATAGTAGGAATCTCTGTGTATAGCTATCCTTAACTCAACTAGCAACAACGCTTTGTCTTCCTTATTATGCTTATGTCTTCTCTTCAACAAAATTAGTGATAAGGGCAGAACAGGACCTGCCTGGAACTGAGGGGGGGAGGGGGAAGGGAAGGAGGGTAGGGTGGAGAAATGACCCAAACAATGTATGCACATGTGAAAAAATGAATAAAAAAAAACAAGCTAAAAAAAAAGATCCCCAGTGTTTCTGTCTACAACTACACATGCATAATTCTGGATTACCATCTCTTTATAAAAAAACTAAAGATAATCAAATATAATATCTCATAAAATGAGCTCCTGTTTTTTTTAAAAGCCTTACTTCTTTCATTTCCTAAGAGGATCAGATTAGAATCTCATCATAGCATCTAAAGCCAAAATATTCTCAATTTAAACATCTCTATAGTGAGTTTCATTTTTCAGGTCGTATCTTTGATCAGACTTTGGCAAATAAGGTTTGGATTTTTGCCTTGTCTGGGATTTTTTCTAGTATGATTATAAATATGCCTTCATATGTGAATAAATATAGAAAGACCCCATTTATTGAGACTAGCAGGAACAGACATCACTTTGATAGTTTTTAAGTAATTGTTTCCAATGATTACCTAGTAGAACTAATGAGCATGAGCATGCATAATTAGTACTACCAGCAGAAATCACAGGCACTGCAAACCTTCTGCTCTCCCCTGAGCCAAGTGATTCTTCGGACGACATCCCTTGAGAGTGGGTGGATTGGCCAGCTTAGAGGTATCGAGTCAGATGGAAAATAAGGATTCAGATCCCTGGGAAGGAAAGCAAAACATGTAGAACAGATGCCCCACAGATGGAAGAACATGGGACTGGCAAGGACCAACGTATTCAAAGGGCTTTTAGGTTTCTTGACACAAGCCAATTGAATACACTGTTAGTGAAAGGAGCAAAAGAGATTAAAGAAACATGACCTGTGTGGCCATGCAAGGCACAGAGCTGACAGAACCTTCACTCCTTCAAATGCAACATAAAGAACTTGGAGTACTTAAACTGTAATTCTCCTTGTAGTTCTAAAATTTAATGATCCTACACAAATAACCTCCTTTTACTCATTTGCAGTAGAAAACTGACAACTATATTGGTTAGCAAAAGAAAGTAGTGAAATACAAAAACAAAAAGTTATCTGTAATGAGCTCTGCCTGTCATAGAGTACTGTATTTATGGCAGTAACTTCATTTTATGTTTTAACTGAACAATTTTTTAAATTATCGATTTTATTTTAGGGTCAATTTAAAAGAATAGGATATTAAGAGAAAAAATAGCAAGAAAAACTTTAAAAATGAGCATATCTGTGTTTATATCACAACCTTCTCATAGGGCTTTATAAGCAATCTGTAAATTATAAGCTGTTTTATCTCTTGAGCCATTGACCTTCAAATGTTGCCCATTCTCAGTTGATAATGAAAATTCATCCAATTATGAGTCAGCCACTATGTCTTAAAGCATCTTGTCATTATGCCTTAATTAGCAGGAGATAGAATTGAAGACAATTGATAAAAAGGCTTTGTGTAAAAAGCAATGTATAATATGTTCTGGTTCCCATAATTTTAGTCTAAAGATAATGTTTTCAAGATTAGAAAGATGAAATTACATCAGTTTATCTGGAAGAAGATTATATGATAAAATCCATTAATTTAAATTTGATTTATTATTTGACCAATATTTGATTAGTCTAGCTACCTTCTACCCTGAGGTTATAGAACTTATTTTAATGTACACCATTTAAAGAACAAAGGATAGTTTTCTACTTTCATAATGGTTTTGGCAGAATTACAGTATTTTCACTCTGAGTCTCAATTTCATACAAATCATCCAGAGCAATTTAGATTGCACCAACTGCTGGTTTTTATTGGCCGTATTCAAGCTAGTCAAGTAGAACCTGAGCTCCTTAAGGTACTTTACAATAAAAACAATTGTCTTTTTCCCACCACATTGTGGAAATGTGCATATTCCTACCTGAACTACTTTGGCCTTGCTCTTCATATTATTTAAATTCATATCATATTTGGCATGTGGCCTTCTTCTAAGCTGATTGACTGATTCCACTACTTCATTTTTATGAATGTCAGTATAACCATTCATTAAAGAAAAGCTCATTTTTATTACCTGGTTCCAACAAATAAAGTTGTTGCAAATGTGTTACATGCAAGCTGTAGGCACTGACAAAATTCATCTTCTTGAAGGAATGAGAAGACACTTCTCCTCTAGTGTGAGAGCAGCTTAGTCAAGCAAGGGAAGAGAATTTTGTGAGGCAAGTTATTTCCTGGAAACTCAGAGCTTTCCATCATATGTAAACAAAAGGGCCAGAGGTCTGACAAGACCTATCTGTTTCAATAAAAAAATTTTGCTTCTGTTCTCTTTTCAATGGCTTTATTATTTAACTAATATATTTGCTCTTCTTGATCTGTTCTTTGGTGTTCCTATAGCATTCATTTCAGAGAAAGTACAAGCACAATGTTCATATTTCATCAGGTCTGCAAACATTGTTTTATCTTATGACCAAAAGAATGTCTACCAAGTATATTTAGATTCCAAAAACATATATAGATAAGATTTTTTTAATATGTCTTTTCACAGGTCTGGGGGAAATCTGTTTCCCATTTGGCCTCTCTTTTAGAAGCAGCCTTGTGCCACAGATAACAACTTCATAACCTGTGAATGTTTCTTTTAATCAGCACACCAGAATTTCTTTTAAAAATACCCTTCTCTGACATTGCTCTCAGAAAAAAAAGTGTTATTGTAAATGAAGCATAAAAAGGGAAAATTCTTTTGAAAATTCTTCAAACACTGAAAACCTTTTAGAAGTTCTATCTAAAGGTAGAGAAAAACAATTAGAATTGGATCACTCATCTTTCTCCTTAGCAAAGCCCTTTCCCTCAGTGCAACTGAAATACCATGAAGAATTTGTTGACACAGCAGGCACACTGGAGAGAAGCCCTTCATGAATGTCAGATTTTTTTTCCCTTGGTAGACATTGCTGATACCAACAGAAACAGGTGGATGAAGGCTTTGGGTTTTTCTCCCACAGTGTCAAAATCATCGGATAATTCCATCTGCAAGTACGAGAAAACCAAAATCCAATTTGTTTCTTCTTGGTGGTGTCAAAATCAGAGACCTAGCTGGAATTCCAAGATGGCGGCTAGAGGTAGGAGGCAGAAAGCGACCCTCCTATAGTGAAATCTTGGAGAGACGCTGGAGACACACTTTTCAGGCATAATCACCGAGAAAAGGCATAACTTTGACCCCTCCACATCTCCAGCCGGTGCAGAGAATCTCCACTTCACGTTAAACGGAGAAACAAGGAGGGCCCCTGGGGCCGCCAGTGGCCGGCACCCATATGGCTTGGGAAGACGCGGACCAGGTGAGCTTCGCGGTACCGCAGTAGCCCCACAGACAAGCCTGGACCAGAGCAGCATAGCCCCCTGGACAGACTGACCTTCACCCAGAAAAAAAAGAGAAACTGAGTAATAAGCAGTAAGAACAGTTAAGACACGCTGGAAAGAGGGTGGGGCACCCTGAGCGCTGAAGATTGGGGGAAGGGAATCCTTCCCGGGACTGTAAATAAACAAGCCAGGCGGACCGGAGAGCCTCTGGTGGGAGCGGGGCGTGCACCCAGCAACCAGGAGCGGGGAAGCTTCTGAGAGGAGGGAAGACGCACTTTCCACGTGAACTGTAAACAAACACAGCAGCCGGCAGGAGCAGCAGCACCGCCTAGTAAGCAGGAACAGGAAAGCTTGTGAAAGTGGCAGTGGGAGGAAAACTGCACAGGAGAGGGGGGAAGACCCACCTTCCATATGAACTGTAAATAAACACGCAGGCCTGACAACGTGGGGGCAGTGTCACCTTTCCCAGTGCTTGGAAAGGGGAAAGCCTGTAGCAGAGGCTCCCGCACAGGAGAACTCTGAGCAAACAAAGCCTGTGGGACCAGGTGAGTGCTAGCTCACCCCAGAGATCTGCATAAATAATGCCGCCAGCTACAGGCTGAGAGCAGAAGGCAGGCAAGCCACAGTTGCAGCTACCACTCTCAGAACTGTCTCCAGATGCTTTTTTTTCTTTTTCTCCCTACCTTTGATGAGAGAACAACCGAATTACACCTGCAAGCCAAAAAACTTACTGAAACTGTATTGCATTTGAACTGGGGACACTTGGTGGGGCTTTGTGTGTGTGTGTGTGTGTGTGTGTGTGTGTGTGTGTGTGTGTGTGTGTGTAGTTTTGTTCTACTTTATGCATCCCCTTTGATGAGACAACTACAGAACAACATCTGAGGCACCAACTCCAGGACTGGAGATTGAGACGGACACCCAAATTATTAAGACTGAAACTGCATTGCATATAAAATTGGAAGTTTTTTGGTGTTTTTTTTTTAATTTTCTATTTTCCATTTTATTTTAATTCATTTTTATATATAGATATTACTTTCATTTACTTATTTTTTATTTTTTTTATCTTTGATTTTCAATCCTCTCTCTGTCTCTCTAATGTCTGTTCAGCTTACTGTCGATTAGTACACTAACACTCCCTGTTTATACTTTTGAAACTCTCTTGTCTGATACCTTGTTCTGCTTTCTCCCTCTTGTCTGTATCTTTGTTTTCCCCTTTTCTTTAACTTCTTGCTTTCCATCTCAGCTCACTCTTCCATTCTAAATATTACCATTGTTATTATTACAAGCTAGAAAATACTTAATTACACACAGTACGGGGACAGTAACAACACCAAGGACAATGACGGGAAGACAGAAAAAACAGGGAAACCAGTTTCCCCACAGCAAAAAATTAGTACAGGAACCAGAGGGGAATGAAGAGAACAGAAACTCAGATCCAGACTCCAACAAAATGAAGATAAACTATGCCAAAGGACCCAATGAAGCCCACAAGAATAATTTAAAAGAAGATATACTACAAGTACTCAATGAGAATTTTATAGAGATGATACTGGATAGGGTCAACCAAAATGTACAGGAGACACTCAAGAAATTCCAAGACAATAAAAATAGAGAATTTGAAAAAGCAAAAGAAGAAATAAAGGAAACCATAGAAGCACTGTATAAACACCAAAGTGAAAGAGAGAACACAATGAATAAATGGATAAATGAACTCAGGACAAAAATAGACAACAATAAAGAAGAAAACTGCCAGGATATGGAAAACCTCAGAAAAAAGAACAAAACAGAACTGCAAAACAAAACAGAAGGCCAATCCAGCAGAATAGAACAAACAGAAGACAGAATCTCAGAACTTGAAGATGAAATGGTAATTAAAGGAAAAACTGAAGAACTATTAATTAAATAACTCAAGATCTGTGAAAAGAAAATGCAAGAACTCACTGACTCCATCAAAAGACCAAACTTGAGAATCATGGGCATCGAAGAAGGAGAAGAGGTGCAAGTGAAGGGAATGCGTAATATATTCAACAAAATAATAACGGAAAATTTCCCAAATCTAGAGAAAGATGTTCCCATACAAATGCAAGAGGCCTCCAGGACACCAAACAGACCAGATCAAAATAGAACTACTCCACGACATATCATCATTAAAACAACAAGTTCAGAAACTAAGGAAAGAATATTGAAGGTTGTAAGAGAGAAAAACAAATAACATACAAAGGTAAACCCATCAAAATCACAGCAGACTTCTCAACAGAAACATTAAAAGCAAGAAGAGTGTGGGGTGAGATCTTCCGGGCACTGAATGAAAATAACTTCAACCCCAGGATACTCTACCCAGCAAAGCTATCATTCAAAATAGATGGAGCAATAAAAGTCTTCCATGATAAGCAGAAACTAAAACAATATGTGACCACAAAGTCACCATTACAAAAGATTCTGCAAGGGATCCTGCGCACAGAAAGTGACACCCAACTTAACCATGAAAAGGCAGGCAGCACCAAACCACAGGATAAGAAAAAGCAAGACAGTAGAGAGTAACATCAAGTTAGGTACACACAATCAAACCTTCAAACAACTAAGACAACTAAATGGCAGGAATCACCACATACCTATCAGTACTAATGCTTAATGTTAACGGACTTAATTCACCCATCAAAAGACACCGATTGACAAAATGGATTTAAAAAGAAGATCCAACAATTTGTTGCTTACAGGAGACTCATCTCACCGACAAAAATAAGCATAGATTTAGGGTGAAAGGCTGGAAGAAGATTTACCAAGCCAATGGCCCCCGAAAACAAGCAGGAGTAGCAATACTTATCTCTGACAAAGTAGACTTCAAACCTACATTGATCAAAAGAGATAAAGAAGGACATTCCATACTAATAAAAGGGGAAAAAGACCAAAAGGAAATAATAATCATCAATCTGTACGCACCCAATGTCAACGCACCCAATTTCATCAAACATACCCTGAAAGACCTAAAAGCATATATAAACGCCAACACAGTGGTTGTGGGAGACTTTAACACTCCATTATCATCAATAGATAGGTCATCCAAACAAAAAATCAATAAAGAATCCAAGATCTAAAATATGCAATAGATCAAGTGGACCTAGTAGATGTCTACAGAACATTTCATCCAACCTCTACACAATATACATTCTTCTCAGCAGCCCATGGAACCTTCTCCAAAATAGATCATATCCTAGGGCACAAAGCAAGCCTCAGCAAATATAAGAAAATAGAAATAATACCGTGCATACTATCTGACCACAATGCAGTAAAAGTAGAACTCAACAACAGAAGTAAGGACAAAAAACATGCAAACAGCTGGAAACTAAATAACACATTACTTAATGAAGAATGGATCATCGATGCAATAAAAGAGGAAATTAAAAAGTTCCTGGAAGTCAATGAAAATGAAAACACAACCTACCGGAACCTATGGGACACAGCTAAGGCAGTCTTGAGAGGAAAGTTTATAGCCATGAGTGCATATATTAAAAAGACTGAAAGATCCCAAATCAATGACCTAATGATACATCTCAAACTCCTAGAAAAACAAGAACAAGCAAATCCCAAAACAAATAGAAGGAGAGAAATAATAAAAATAAGAGCTGAAATCAACGAAATAGAAACCAAAAAAACCATACAAAGAATTAATGAAACAAAAAGTTGGTTCTTTGAAAAAATAAACAAGATCGATAGACCCCTGGCAAATGACTAAAATGAGGAGAGAAAAAACCCAAATTAGTAGAATTAGGAATGCAAAAGTGGAGATAACAACAAACACCATGGAAGTCCAGGAAATCATCAGAGACTACTTTGAGAACCTATATTCAAATAAATTTGAAAATCTAAAAGAAATGGACAGATTTCTAGATACATATGATCATCCAAAACTGAACCAAGAGGAAATTAATCATCTGAATAGACCTAGAACACAAAATGAAATTGAAGCAGCAATCAAGAGTCTCCCCAAAAAGAAAAGTCCAGGACCTGATGGATTCTCTGCTGAATTCTATCAGACCTTTAAAGAAGAACTGATACCAACCCTCCTTAAACTGTTCCACGAAATAGAAAGGGAAGGAAAACTGCCTAACACATTTTATGAAGCCAGTATTACACTTATCCCAAAACCAGGCAAAGACGCCTCCAAAAAGGAGAACTATAGGCCAATCTCCTTAATGAACATTGATGCAAAAATCCTCAAGAAAATAATGGCAAACCGAATTCAACAACACATCAAAAAGATTATTCACCACGACCAGGTAGGCTTCATCCCAGGGATGCAAGGGTGGTTCAACATACGAAAATCAATAAACGTAATAAACCACATTAACAGAAGCAAAGACAAAAACCATTTGATCATCTCAATAGATACAGAAAAAGCCTTTGATAAGATCCAACATCATTTCATGATAAAAGCTCTAAGAAAACTAGGAATAGAAGGAAAGTTCCTCAACATTATAAAAGCTATATATGACAAACTTACAGCCAGCATTATACTTAATGGAGAAAAATTAAAACCATTCCCTCTAAAATCAGGAACCAGACAAGGATGCCCACTATCTCCACTCCTATTCAACATAGTACTGGAATTCCTAGCCAGAGCAATTAGGCAAGAAGAAGGAATAAAAGGAATACAAATAGGTAAAGAAACTGTCAAAATATCCCTATTTGCAGATGACATGATCCTATACCTTAAAGACCCAAAAAACTCTACTCAGAAGCTTCTAGACATCATCAATAGCTATAGCAAGGTAGCAGGATATAAAATCAACATAGAAAAATCATTAGCATTTCTATACACTAACAATGAGCAAACAGAAAAAGAATGTATGAAAACAATTCCATTTATAATAGCCTCAAACAAAATCAAATACCTAGGTGTAAACCTAACAAAAGATGTGAAAGACCTCTACAAGGAAAACTATACACTTCTGAAGAAAGAGATTGAGGAAGACTATAGAAAGTGGAGAGATCTCCCATGCTCATGGATTGGTAGAATCAACATAGTAAAAATGTCGATACTCCCCAAAGTAATCTACATGTTTAATGCAATTCTCATCAAAATTCCAATGACATTCATTAAAGAGATTGAAAAATCTACTGTTAAATTTATATGGAAACACAAGAGGCCACGAATAGCCAAGGCAATACTCAGTCAAAAGAACAATGCAGGAGGTATCACAATACCTGACTTAAACTATATTACAAAGCAATAACAATAAAAACAGCATGGTACTGGCACAAAAACAGACATGAAGACCAGTGGAACAGAATAGAGGATCCAGATATGAAGCCACACAACTATAAGCAACTTATCTTTGACAAAGGAGCTAAAAATATATGGTGGAGAAATAGCAGCCTCTTCAACAAAAACTGCTGGGAAAACTGGTTAGCAGTCTGCAAAAAACTGAAACTAGATACATATATATCACCCTATACCAAGATTAACTCAAAATGGATCAAGGATCTTAATATCAGACCACAAAATCTTAAGTTGATACAAGAAAGAGTAGGAAATACTCTGGAGTTAGTAGGTATAGGTAAGAACTTTCTCAATGAAACCCCAGCAGCACAGCAACTAAGAGATAGCATAGATAAATGGGACCTCATAAAACTAAAAAGTTTCTGTTCATCAAAAGAAATGGTCTCTAAACTGAAGAGAACACCCACAGAGTGGGAGAAAATATTTGCCAACTATACATCAGACAAAGGACTGATAACCAGAATATACAGGGAACTTAAAAAACTAAATTCTCCCAAAACTAATGAACCAATAAAGAAATGGGCACGTGAACTAAACAGAACTTTCTCAAAAGAAGAAATTCAAATGGCCAGAAAACACATGAAAAAATGCTCACCATCTCTAGCAATAAAGGAAATGCAAATTAAAACCACACTAAGATTCCACCTCACCCCTGTTAGAATAGCCATCATCAGCAACACCACCAACAACAGGTGTTGGCGAGGATGCGGGGAAAAAGGAACCCTCTTACACTGTTGGTGGGAATGTAGACTAGTACAACCACTCTGGAAAAAAATTTGGAGGCTACTTAAAAAGCTGGACATCGATCTACAATTTGATCCAGCAATACCACTCTTGGGGATATACCCAAAAGACTGTTACTCCAGAGGCACCTGCACATCCATGTTTATTGCGGCACTATTCACAATAGCCAAGTTATGGAAACAGCCAAGATGCCCCAGCACTGACGAATGGATTAAGAAAATGTGGTATCTATACACAATGGAATTTTATGCAGCCATGAAGAAGAACGAAATGTTATCATTTGCTGGTAAATGAATGGAATTGGAGATCATTCTGAGTGAGGTTAGCCTGGCCCAAAAGACCAAAAATCGTATGTTCTCCCTCATATGCGGACATTAGATCAAGGGCAAACACAACAAGGGAATTGGTCTTTGATCACATGATAAAGCTAGAGCACACAAGGGAGATATGAGGATAGGTAAGACACCTAAAAAACTAGCTAGCATTTGTTGCCCTTAATGCAGAGAAACTAAAGCAGATACCTTAAAGCAACTGAAGCCAATAGGAAAAGGGGAACAGGTACTAGAGAAAAGGTTAGATCAAAAAGAATTAACCTAGAAGGTAACACCCACGCACAGGAAATCAATGTGAGTCAATGCCCTGTATAGCTATCCTTATCTCAACCAGCAAAAACCCTTGTTCCTTCCTATTATTGCTTATACTCTCTCTACAACAAACTTAGAAATAAAGGCAAAATAGTTTCTGCTGGGTATTGAGGCGGGGGAGAGGGAGGGGGCGGAGTGGGTGGTAAGGGAGGGGGTGGGGGCAGGGGGGAGAAATGAACCAAGCCTTGTATGCACATATGAATAATAAAAGAAAAATGAAAAAAAAAATCAGAGACCTAGCAGCATTCTGGAAATACGAAAAGCACCAGACACTACTCAGAGGAGTTGAAAATGGAAAGACCGGGGGACTTGTGAAGTTTTAGATACTTCTCAGAATCCCTTGTCAGCTGAAGGAAACCTCATCCTTTGTCTAACAAAGGTGTTTTCTCTATTCACATGAGAAAATCCATAGTTTCCAAAAAATGAATGGATTTGGCCAACTGAATTTGGTCATGTACACAAAAAAGCAAAAATAATTCTATTTACAATATATATACCATCTACACATGGTTCTGAAAATCAAATTAAGTCTTTATAACTTTGCTGGTATGCAGACCTGACCTCATCTAACAAGCACATTTGAAAAAATTTGGACAATTTCTTAGTAACAGGACTCAGCTAACAGGCTGACCAGAATAAAACAGCAAATTCCTCCCCACGCAGTTGTTCACAAGACTAATCAGAATCCCAGCCTCCAACACTATCCAAAAGACTGTTCAGCATGATAAAGGCTTTGCCCCATTCACACAAGCTGGAGGATTCAGAATTGTGCAATATTTTCAGCCAATCCACAGGTCTTGAATTATTTTACCAACATACACTATGCAAAAATTGTAGCTTTCTGGAATTGATATAAGACAGATAATTGGCATCCTTTTATCAGCTCCTTCTGGAGACTCGCTGGTCTTTAATTAGTTTTTCAGCTGCTAACCAATTACTTCTAGAGTATGTATTCCTTATTAGAATATTACAAATTATTACAAATGTTAGCTAATCTTGTGTTCTGTGTGTGCATGTGTGTGTATTTCACCATCCATGCCAAAGCAATTCAAAACAAATCATAGTCAATATGATCATTTTCAGGGAAGATCTGGCCCATGAGATATTAATTATGCATAACTGAATAATTTCCCTTCTTCCCAAAATATCCACCACCCTAATTATTGTAAATGACACATGAGAATAACCAATGGACTCATATTGACTTGAACTGACTCAGAAAACCCAGGATTCTCTCATCCTCCTAAAGGTGCCAACTCTAGAACCATAGCAGCCACAGTAGAACTGAACACATTGCTAAAACAGCTCACTGCAGAGGCCCCAGGACCCCAAAGGTAAGTACAGGTAGGAGTTGTAAGTGTCTTGTGTGGACTGTGAAAGCAACCTTTCTTCCAACCCTCAGAATTTCGTTTAAGCAAGATTTCAGTTTTAGAAAACGTCATCAGATGCTTTATGAGCACAAACCTTCAAATGCCATATAATTCCTCTGCCTTATTTTTTCTGCTCCTTGAAAATAATTTTTATTGTAAATTTCCATTGTTGTGCCCAGAAAAAGAAATACATGTATAAATACACACCTCACATATGATTTTTAAGAAAAGAAAAATTACCCACATTTGACAGATCTTGCTATAAGGATGTTCAGGAATCTGGAACAAACTCCTTCCACAGCTAACTTTCCCTGCTGGCAGATGATCTAACAGTGGTGTATCTTAGTGTATAGCCTGGTGGGATATTTCTGCTCAGCTCCTGAGCTATGCAACTGCTGGGAAGTCAGCCAAACATGAGTGTTCTCTGCCAGATCTAATCTATATTGCAACTTAACATCCTCTGTTTCTCTACCTCACTATTGAGAAGGCCAATGACTGGAACAGAAACTTCTGTAGTTGTTCACAATTAGAAGGAAAGGAGATCAAATTCATGCCATCCTCTGGGTACTTTGCAGCCAAAGCAATTTGATATCAAAATTGCCATTCCTAGCGTATATTGAAATAGGAGCCAAGAAACACCTGACAGTACTATGTGAACCTTTAACCATACCACTGCTCTGTACTGCCTGGACTTCTTTTCTACTTCACTTGAAAAATCATCTCTCATCCCTACTTCAGCTCATAGTCATCACTGCATAACACTAGCATTAAATAACAAAACTGGAAGAATTACGTTGTAGTGATAATCCAGACAAAAGATGGGAAGCAGTGACAAGACAAAAGATGAAAATTAACTTTCTATACACCATTGCAATTATATGAGGTGTAGGGTTGTCAAACAAAAATATAGGGGACATTCAGTGAAACTTGAATTTCATATAAAGAATGTTTTTTAAGTAAAAGTATATCCCAAATACAGCAGGGGTATACTTATAATAAAACATTGGTCATGTTTGTTTAAAATTTAGGTGTAACTGGATATCCCTTATTCTTATTTGCTAAATCCAACAATCCTATTTGTCAAGTTGTGTCTAAATTTCTAAACACATACAAAAATATGGTTCAGCTTGTCATAAATTTATAGTCATGAGCTAGAGATGAAGCTAGTGGTAGATTGCCTAGCATGTGCAGGGCTCTGTATTGGAGCCCGAGAATTACAAAAGAATTTGACAAGTGTGCCAAAAACCTTCATAAGAGAAAAGATAGTCTCCTCAACAAATGGTGTTGAGAAATGAATACCCACCTATAGAACACTGAAATCTTTCCCTGAACAAAAATGAGTTTCAAATGGATCAAAGATATTAATGTAAGAAACTTTGAAACTGCTAATGGAAAATATACAAAAACCTTGAATTCACAGGCAAAGGCAATGTTTTTCTGAATAGAATCCCAATTGCTCAGGAAAAATGTCTGCACAGCAAAGGAAACAGCTACTACAATAAAAAGAAAGTCTACAAGATAGGAGAAAATGTTTGCCAGTTATTCATCAGATAAAGGAATAATATCCAGAATACATAAAGAACTCAAAAAATTAAACACCAAAACCCAAATAACTTGATCAATAAATGGGCAATTTAACTGAACAGTTTTCTAAATAGGAAGTACAAATGGCTAATAAGTACATGAAAGAAATTTTCAACACCCTAGCCTTGAAGGAAATGCAAGTTAGAACACCACTGGCATTCCATTTCACCCCAGTCAGAATGGTGATCATCAAGAAACCAACCAACAACAAATGTTGGCAAGGATGCTGAGGGGGAAGAAAGCCTTACACACTGTTGGAGAGAATGTAATTTAGTTCAGCCACTATGGAAATAAGTACTTTGTATAACTAATATTGCTAGTAAAAAAGAATTAAAGCAAAAAAGAAATATAGTCAAACACTCATACTCTAAGAGATATATCCAGAGTCTGATATACTATTCCATGCCATTTGTAGCAAAAACTAGTCTATGATAACTTCCTACGTTTTAAATTGATGGCAGCAAAGTACATCAGTAAAATAATCAGGATTCTTTCCTCCTTTCAGTAACTAAAGTCCTCACTTGCATTCCTGTGCTTTCTATAGTGAATCAGCAGTTGTAAATATAAAGTGGCCTCATGAAGTTCCTAAGCAACAAACAGGATGAAGGGAGTGAAACAGGCATCTTGGGCACAAAATGAGAAAAATCCAGTCACCAAAATTAATAACATTTTAATTAATGCAATATTTCACCAGACTTTATTTTTAGAACAGTTTTGGGTTCACAGCAATATTGAAGGAGAGTATAAAGAATTTCCTTATATTCCACCCTATAAATGAACTCTCAAGGGGAGTGGTGAATTCATTACCATTGATAAACAACATTGATACATCATGAGCAGCCACAGTCCAGCGTTTATATTAGGATTCTTTCCTGGTGTTGTACATTCTATGGGTTTGGACAGATGGATAAGGACATGTGTCCTTAGTCATAGTGTCATGCAGAGGTCACCACCTTCAAAATCTCCTATTTTTCAGCTGTCCACATCTTCCTTTCCTTTTGCCCCAGTAACCATGTATCCTTTTACTATCTCCATAGTTTTGCATTTTCCAAAATGTATTGTAGTTGAAATCCTAAATATGTAACATTTTCAATTTGGCTTATTTACCGATATGCATTTATGTTTCCTCCACGCCCTTTCATGAATTTATGCTTTATTTCTTTTTAGCACTGAATAACATTCTATTGTCTGGATTTTCTATCACTTATTTATCCTTTCATGTTCAGAAGACATCCTGCACACTTCCAAATTTTTGCGATTATGAATAAAGCTTCTATAAACATCTATGTGCATCCATGACATAAGTTTTCAATTCCTTTGGATAAATATTAAATATACTTTTAATCTAACTTAATGCAAAAAAAAACCTGATATAAAACAAAATATAAAAACTTGGAATGCAGACAAGACCCACCCTATGATTTGTGTAACTGACTCACTTGCCTTTCCCTGGTCCTAGCTCTGGCTGTTAACCTGCCTGCTCCCCTGGTAATGATACACACCTCCTCAGCTCCTGGGATGCAGTTACTGTGTATGGTTACCTTCAAAAGCTGGGCTGAGACCCCCTTAAATCATCCAGAGCCACTGCACACATGAGCAGACTTCAGAGTTCACTGCAAGGCTGTAGCTAGGCACACCATTTCCATTTTGGCCATCATAGATTAGGACAATTTTCAGACAGCTGGAAATGTCTTCATGAAGGAGGCATCTTTCTAATTTGCATTAAAATGCTCTATTGACAAGCAATGACCCCATGATTTCTGTGTGCTCAAATTGTAGTTTAGCCTTTCTTAACCAGAAAGTACAGTCTTTCAAGATGGAATATGGAATGTTTGCTTGCCCTCTCTTTAAGCACAGACGATCCTCTTTCTGTATACTAGTATAAATCACATAAGTGAACTTTAAAGCTAAAAACATACACTGTGACCCTAATAACCAATGGGTAAGTTATTACTATTCTATAACATTTGAAAATTATTGTCAATATATTGAACACTTTCTTATTTCTGGTTATAAATACATATGGAAATAAAAAATAGTAAAACTATTTAAAAAACTAGAATCATGGAGAATTAAAATGTGTTATTTCTCTACTTAAAACAACTTATCAAGGTGACCCAGCAATTCCTATTCTTGGTATTCACCCAAAAAAGTGAGGTAAACACCTTGCTAAAGTATCTGAGCTCAAATGTTCATTGTGTTCCATTGGTAATAAGATCCTGAAACAATGTAAGTGTCCATCAGAAACAAATCGATGAGATTCTACCAGTTCCCGTGACATGGATGTATAAAGATAATATTATAATAAGTTAAAAACAAGTCAGACATAGAAAAATACTGTATAATCTCAATTATGTGTAGAATCCTTTATAAAGATAAATACATAGGAATGGAAAATAGAACAGTGGTTGGAAGCATGGGAGGATGCAGGTCAAATGGTACAGAGTTTGAGTTTCATGAAATGGTAAGCCTGGAGATCTGATGGAAAGCAGGAGGATGAGGCTTAAGGATGTGTACTGAAAATCTGCTAAGGGAATACTTTTACCATGCTCTTACCATGAAAAAACACAAAGGTAATTATGTGAGATGATGGATATCATATTTGATCAACAGTGGTAACTACCTCATTTCACTGTATATACCAAGCAGCATGAGGTACACCTAAGCATGTACAATTAAAAAAAAAAAAAAAGACTTAAGATCCTCCCAGTCATTTAAAAAAAACAGCATAAAACACTTTACTGAGAGAATTTTGAATGATAATTGTATTTTGACCTGATAACCTACAATGTGAACTGAACACCTTTTCTAGGCCATGGACAATTGTCACACTCTTTTCTAGGTTTGAATGGGTCTTCAATATTTTATCCTTCATGCTTTCAATAACAAGGGCTAGCTATGCAAAATGTGAGGCATCACTTCCTCTTGACATAGTCACCTTTTTGTCTCAACCACCTTCATCATGTATGTCAGTAAGTTCTCAGTCACTAAGTTCCCCTGGGTGTGCAAGGCACTCAGTGGACAAACACATCTGGCAACTGTATTCCACAGTCAACTATTCCTGTGCAGCTTTCACTTCATCCTTATGTTTTTATTCTCTACTAGGATTTTCATCCTTGTTAGTCAATTCCCTCTAACTAGTATCTAGTTTTGTAAAACTAGATACTGGGTGCATGACTGAAAACAAGGAAGCAACACAACCACATGTTTTGCTGTACATGTGAACTGAATAAGCAAAGAACAGTGACCAATCACCAACAGATCTAGAAAGAAGGGACCACTGACCATCACACACATCTTTCATTTACACAGTGTCTTGCGAACTAAAGAGCTAGTGGTGAAATTTATGTGTTATGCATTTACATATAGTTGATACACTATGATAAGTGAAATTTGAACCATATCATGAGTGTCATTTAACTAGATGTGGTAACTAAAATTTTGTGCCTTTTGGAATTAAGCAAAGTAAACACTGCCTGCATTCTAATCTGTGTCTTATCACTCCTACCATTGAAATGCAACTAGCTTACTATACCAAGTTACATTTTTGAATTTAGCAAAAAAATATTTTCTTTGATTTCTTTGTTTTCCTTGATTCTTTTGTCCATTTCTCATCCTGAAATAATATTAATTGGCTAACAAATTCATCCCATGCCAACATGCTCATAACATTGGCTACCTCCCCAGCAACCATGCTGAAGTCAATCCCATTCTAACCTCTTTGCAGCATGCTTCCCCAAAGATCAGAGCCTAGAAAATGTTAGACTGTGTTTTCTACTATCCACTACAGTGAGAATTTTTCATGTAAGCTAATTTCCATGTAGTAGGCAGATGTAGCTCCTGAGACTTGGAAGAGAGAAGTCAGCACCATGAACCCCAGGGTCTGCTAAGACTTCCTGAGGTGATGGTAGCACTGGCTTCCTGAGGTTCAGTATCTAGTTTCATGGGTGGCTAAGAAGCAAGGGAGTAGAAGAGAATTCCACTGGAAGAGTCCTATGTTGTGGTACAGCACATAAGCTTGGTTATCAGATGCTGCCAGAAGTTGCATAAGCAGCATTAGACTCCATTATAAATCCTTATTTTAACTAGCTAGAGTGGAAATTATTATTTGGCACAAGCACCCTGAGAGATGCGGATGTTAACTTGCAGACAGTTTAAATGGAGCTCCATACCAACTGCCTTCGTTTCATGTTGATTTTCCAGAGATAAAAACAATTTAAGTAGAAAAGAAATCACTTGAGACAACAAATAAAAATAGTTCAAGTCAAAACCGGTGAACCCTGAATGTTATATCTTCAGCTCCTCCAAGTTCCTAATCTTAAATCAATGAGTCAGAAAACTCAGACATCTTTATGTTCAAATGTGTTTGGATTTTCCCATTGGTTAAAAATTGGCTCCTTAAGCACCTACATTTCCAGTTTCTTATACTTGCCATTATGGTGCCCTCTTAAAATTAAAGCCTATGTTTTTTACTAATGCTATACCTAGAAAGGCAGGCTACACAAAATAAAGGATAGAAACAAAAACAACAAAGTTGGATAAAAATAATAAGCAACTGTCCACTTTATCCTTTCCAAAGACATGAACCATACTTCCACAAGAGAAGAATCAAACAACATCTATAAAGTGTCCTGTGAACAGTTATCTCCAGTAAAAGCTTGGGCTTATGTTTTCAGTGTTTGTTTCTTTATGTTGAAAGTGCTACATTCTTTACCTTTCTCCCTGTGTCCTGATAAACAATGTTTAGAGTAAAAGGCAAGAGAAAACCAACAGTTTTATCCACATTTTCATCCCAGCTTTTTCTGTGAATTTAGGTCAATCAATGAACCCTGAGCCTATACTTCTTAGTCTATCAAAATGTGTTCTAATCATCTCTAAGATTTCTTCCTGCACTAACCTGTTTTTTTATGATTTCCAATATAAAATTTATATGGCATGATGATAATGAGAGAAAATAGCCACCTTAAGAATAAAAATTTTCACTTCCCTGCATGACTTCTAAATAATGAAATATATCATTCTCAGTTGTAAGTTGAATAATTTTCTCTTTTCTGTTGATATGTATCCACTAAAGAGTTACTATGAAGTAATTGTGGTTTTAGAATCAAATGTTTCAACACTTTATGTGTCTCATTTATCACCAACTGTAGAGATATTGTATCTCTTTAAACAGATCAAACAATTAAGCAGAGAAAGAGTCTAACTTGATTCAGGAAACAGAACTACTGAAGATACCTACTGAATACTCTCACTGACCAACCTTAACTTATCCCTGAAAATCCTGGTATCAAATGAAAGACCACTAACTAAAAATATTTCCATTGTATCTTAGTGGGAAAAAAAAACCTGATATAGTACATCTAGAACAAAATCTTCAAACAATTTTATAAGTCAAAATATACAATTGAACAATTAAAATAACTTCATGTAAGCAATAAAAGGTCAAGTTGGAAGAAAATTCAGCATGTACGTAAAGTATTGAGAGAAGATAGAGGACATAGTTGGGTAATAACACAAAGGTTTATTGCATTCACTAAGGGAGGACATGGGGGAGGTTAATGGAAAGGAGAAATGATGGGACCAATGCACCCCCATCTTCCTTCTGCACCATTTTATTCACCAGATTTCCAGTTTGAGTCTGGGGGCTCATTATCATATCATACATTCAAGTTATACTCAAAGCTATAGCAAAAAGCAAATTTAAAGAAAAATAAAGGCTAAATATAGCAGGTAAAAACACATGGCCAGTGTGTGCATAAAGCTGATTGGATAATCCAAGAGGATATGCCCTCTTTATTTTTCTAGTTTTGTCACATAAAACAAAGAAAAACTTATTATGTGCTTCAAACCTGGTGCATGTTTTTCAAATGCATTCCATATGTTGTTATATAACTAGTGCCCGAAGGACTGAGGAACTGTGGAGCATATCTTTACTGAAAATATTAAAATGTTGAGGTTGAAGTATCAACTACTTATACCATACTTATTCAGTGTGTTTCATGTAAAAACATCTTAAGTTGAAAAAAGGAGGTGTCTAAAAATTTAAGTGCTCTAATAACTGCTATTACTTATACACTTTCAGTCTATGTCATAAACTACTGTATGTTGTGTATACAGTGTGTTAATTAACAATATATCAAATATAAGTAAATAATCAAGAAGGTACATGCATAATTTTTAAAGTTTTTTTGGCATAAATGGTAAATTTGAAAGACTAATTAATGAAATGATGATTACATACAGAAAATATGCTTGACCTTGGCTCTCGAAGCTTGTATTTCCTTGGTCTGGTCGGTAACTACCTGGTGGCAGTCACAAGAGTGTGGTAATGTTGGCATATGTTAACTGAGCCATAGTTCTTATAAATCTCTCTCTAGTGACGTTTCTGGATGAGATGAGCTGCATGCCATGTTCTCTCACAAGAGCTGGGGGATGGAGAGAAACAGCAGCATTGTAGAACACATATTTCCTCCTAGGTACTCAACCAAATACTAACCTAGGAATGCTGTACATGGATTTTGCAAACATATATCCTTAGTCAGTTGACTTTAAAATCACCAAAAGGAAAATTGTCTTGGGAAACCCTGACTTAATCATTTGTAAGTCTTTCAAAAGATGTCTGAGACCAGAAGCTGGGTCTGCAATTGTTCCCCCTTTCTTCCCTGGATCATTTCATTTGATTACCTCTTTTTATTTATTATTTATTTTATTAGTGTATATTACTTAGAGAAAACAGAATATGAGAATAGGTCCCTGGACTACTTATATTTATTTTTATCTCACAGAGATTAAGTAAAAAAGAATTAAGGTTGAGCAATAACACTTGTTCCTTCCTATTATTGCTTATACTCTCTCTACAACAAAATTAGAGATAAGGGCAAAATAGTTTCTGCTGGGTATCGAGGGGGTGGGGGGGAGAGGAAGGGGGCGGAGTGGGTGGTAAGGGAGGGGGTGGGGGCAGGGGGGAGAAATGACCCAAGCCTTGTATGCACATATGAATAATAAAAGAAAAAAAAAGAATTAAGGTTGGCCAATATTTGGAATACAGAATAAATCTCACCTTCCCACCACTCAGTCCCTGGGTGAGAGTGTCATATGTCAACCCCACTATGTGAGGTTCCTGGGAGAAGACTACAGAACTGTGTGAAATGCAGAGCTGATGGGAGCACCCTCTGCACTCACTGTGTGACACAGTGCCACTGTTGGTTGAATGTCCCTTCCATTTTATTTCTAATTACTAAAAGGACAATTTGAATTTGAACAGTAAAAATGAAATAGCAAGTCTTGTTCTAACTTTATATATTATTTGAAATACTGTGTTGTCATCATATTTAATGATAATGTTCTCAATATTTTTTATTTAGCTGTAGCTAACCCTAATTAATTTCTTTTTGGTGAGAGATATATGCACAGATAATATTAGTACAGCAATCCAAATGAAATAATTAAAACTGAGTAAATAAACTATTGTAGGCATATGCATAATTTTTAAAGATTTTTGGCATAATAGTTTAACATTTTTCAAAAGTTCTAGATTTTTTCTCTTATTAACACCTTGAGATTCTAATAAGAGAGAAAATTATTCTAATGGGAGATTTAAAATCAGATAAGCTCATATTCCTTCTAGCTTTAAATTAGTCTTCTGATCCTTAATAGCCTTTCTTCATGAATTATTTATTAAATTCTATGGCTTACCTGCTGTTAGAAAACACTTCATGTTTAGCAAATGAACTTATCTTTCCTCATCTTGCAGCTCCCACAGTGACTAAGTTAAATTTTTCTTTTGCACAATGATGACCTCTGCATTCCTAAGTAATATGTATTTAACACATCCTTGAATGCCACCAATTCCACTTGTGTCTCCTGGAACAAAAATGCCAGCAAGGTTGAAATAACCCAAGGCTGGCCAGGCACAGTGGTTATACTTGTAATCCCAGATACATAGAAGCTGGAAATCATGAGGATTGTGGCTTGAGTCCAGTCTAGGCAAAGAGTTAATGAGACACCCCCCACCCTGCCATCTCAACAAACAACTTGGGTGTGGTGGCATGCATCTATAATCCCAACTACATGGAGGCATAAGTAGGAGGATCAAGGTTCAGGCCAACCAGGGCAAAAAACACAAGATCCTACCTAAAAAGTAAAGCAAAAAGGCTCAGTGGAGGGCTGGGGAAGATCAAGTGTTAGAATCCTTGCTTAACAAGCACAAAGTCCTGAGTTCAAAATTCCCAGTGCCTCAAAAAAAGAAAGAAAAACATGACCCAAAGCCAAGCAGCCAGATATAAGAAGCTGAACATAGCCTGGAGCACTCATGCCTTAACCCTGGATTCTCTGCTGGGCATTACATAACAGAACAGTAAATTCCATCTTACTTATACCACTATAAATTTAAATTTTCTGTCAAGTGCAGTTTAATATAGCCTTAACTACATGTGCAAACACTTGCATGATGCATTTCTGAATAAAGAAGTAGTGTCATAATACATTGTCTTATGGATTAATAACATATCTTGATAATCTTTTCAAGACTGGTAATATAGAGCTGTTTCTTTCTTTTTAATGGCTGCATCTGATCAATTCGAGCAATATGGAAAGAGCATATGCACCATATTTTAGTCATTGTCCATTGGTTAGGCTTATTTTCCAGATTTGATTATTATAAACAAAAGCTCTAATCAACATTCTTCACTGTAATTCTTTTTACACATACGAAACCATTTCTCTAGGATTAATTTCATAACTGCTGAGTCCAAAAGCATTTGTTCACATTCCTCTGAACTGCAAGTTGCCTTCTCAAATATCTTCCTTATTCCCCAATCAGTAGTATACCAGTTGAGTGGGAGTGATATGTGCCAGCATTCTCTTCTGTTTATTTTATAAGTCTCCTTAACCTTCTTTTCACCAGACTAAACATTCTCCAATTTAATAATATCCTTTTAAAATATGTCTACCCAGCAGATACAGGGAGACTGAGAACGCCTCCATAGGGCTAACTTCGGTTAGCAAGAACGGGTTTATTGCTATTGTGGTTGATGTTGTTCACTGTGAGTGAGATTACTGTTTTTTTCCAACTTTAAATTTCCCAACAGCATCTCCTACTCACTGCTGAAAAAGTCCAAAGTCAGCCATGTCCAGAGAAGTACATCTGGACTATCTGAGCCCTAGAGTAATCCAAAGGAGAATTCATTTTGTCACCGACAGTTGGCCAGAAAGCTCGGAAACCTCCTGGAAAGGAGGTTCAGGAAGACCTTGGTAGGCTCAGTGTTATGCCTGTGAGCCTAGGGAGGCCAGGGCCCACAGGTCAGGCATCTGAAGGGGAATTGAGGACAGCAGAAAGCAGCAACATTTCCTGGTCTTGTTGTAATAAGTGTTTTTATAATCCTTACAACAACCCCATGAGATGCACTGTTGCACCACCAAACCGAAGTGAGCAGAGAGATTGACCTAGATATGCCCACATCAGTCATTTGACGGGGTGTGGTGGCAGGGATTCCTGAATACCAGGGGAAAAAGCAGGAGGATTGGGAGTCTGAGGACAGCCTGGGATGCACAGAGTGACCTGGTCTCAGATAACCAAGGGCTTGCCTAGAGTGCACGAGGTCCTGGTTTTTAACAGCATGGCATAAATAAACAAATGAATAAATATTTTTGTAAAAAAGTATGTCAACCAAAATGGTTCTTATTACTATAATCAAGAATTAGAAAACTTTCTATAAAAGTCCAGAAGTACAGTTAAGCCCTTCTTATTCATGGACTTCTTACACATGGTTTTGAGCAAGCATGGTCAAAAATAAATGAATAAATAAAATTAAAGAAATCCAAAAACAAAAAAATTTAATTCCTGCATACATTTTTCCTTTCAGTTGATATGGAGAAACTCTCACTCAGTCCCCTGTTGTCACCAGTTGTGTTTAAATGGTACAATCTGCTGAGTATTTCCCTGCCTTAATTTTGTAAAAATACTATATGCTTCCTTAAAAGTAAATAGTGCCCAAAAATCAAAGTTAAAGTTGTGGTAATGCTTCCAAGCCACAAAGGGCCCATAATGTGCATAATTTAACTGATAAAGTGAACATTTTTGAGTTTTTGAAAGGTGGCATGTCTTTGGCAGAAGTTGAAGGGCTTTATATGGGAAAAATGAATGAAGCATCATGGTTTTCAAGATAAACAGCATGAAATAAGACTGAGATTTTGGCTAACAGTATTAATGTGTACAACAGTAATTTTTGACACAGTCCATGCAGTTTCAAGTTACAGGTGCTCAGACCTACTATACATATGGTTGAAGTAAATATGAGTAATTTTAGAGTACTGAACCCTGCTTCCTAAGCATTCATGGTTTGTCTTCAATGGCGATCTCCTTGGAACCAAGGACATGTAGACAGCAAGAGTCTACTGTAAATAGTTTAGGCTTTGTAGATGAATCTTGTTTTAACTATTCAACTGTGTCATTGTAGCAAAAAAGCAACAATGTCCTTTATGTAAAGAACAGGACTATGTTCCAACAGAGCTTTACTTACAAAAACACATAGAAACACATAGTGGGAGAAATCTGGATCAAGGACTGTAGTGTTTTTGTTTATTTTACTGCAGTTGACTTTGGCCTGAAAAATAGAACTGATGACAAGTGAGAGATTGGGTGTGTGTAGAAGCAAATTAAATCTAATTTAATGTTCAGCACACAGTAGGTGCACACTAGATGACTGCTGAATTAATAAAAATTATATGCAAATTGTATTAATAATTCTATGTGTTAAAGAAATGGAGACTATACCTGAAAACAATTATTACGGTCAAAAAAGTTAGAGTAAGTCTCCTGGAACCAATCCTTTGTGGATACCAAGATAATTGGATATGAGCAAGAATATTACAAAATATTGCTCATTTACATATGACTGTCCAAGGCAATGGTATTCCTGGTCATCAGGCTGATCTTCTCCATGCTATAATTCAGAGACCAAGGCTCTTTCCATAATTTACAGGTTCATAGCAATCTCATCCAGCAAGAGGAGGAAAGGAAAGCTAGAGAAGGCTCTCTACCTCTTAAGAGTCTCCAAATAAGTAATATATGTTAATTCCACTGACAGCCCATAGTAAATAATCACATAACCACATCTAGGATTTCCATAGCTAGGAAATCTTCTTGGTCACTGGCTGGGCAACCAACCCACCATTCTCCCCATCTCTTCCAGTAAAAAACACTTGGTAGTCAACTGCCAACCTAGTAAAAAGAAAAGCAAGGACTGGAATGTAGATCTATGCAATTCTAGAACACATGTTCTTTCCATTGTACCTACAGAAAGGAGGACTTCCTACTATAAAGACTTTATAGGAAGCCAGGGGACAATGCCTCACGCCTGTAATCCTAGCTACTTAGGAAGCAGAGATAAGAAGGATGGTGGTTTGAGGCCAGCCCAGGCAAATAGCTCACAAGATCCTATCTCAAAAATTTTCAATGCTAAAAAAGGGCTAGCAGAGTGGTCCAAGTGGTAGAACACTTGCCTAGCAAGTGTGAGACCTTGAGTTCAAATCCCAGTACCCCAAAATAAAAGAAAAAAGACTTCATAGGGCAAAGACAAACTAAGAAAAAATCTGGTATAATTTTTACAATTAAGGTATGCATTACATTACATACTATGGACACACATTTTGAAGAATGTAGGGAACAATTAAAGGTGAAGCTAAAGAAATAAGAAAGAGGCCTGGAGAAAGAGTCTGCATGCAATGGTGAAGTCTGGAAAACCACTGAAGGACTCTAATAAAGGAATGATATCATAAGTCTTATGTATATACTTTGTATTATATATACAATAACTAGAAGAATTTTGAGTGTTATCACTGGAAGAAATAAGAAATATTTAAGATGACTGATATGCTAACAACTCTGATTTGATCATATCACAATGCATACAATGTACAGAAAGATCACATATATACCATAATATGTACAATTATTACATGTCAATAAAAAATCATCTTATTTATATAATCCAAATGGAAATTAAACAGGGTCCTCATTAATATTTGTAATTCTTTTATTACAACAAAGGTAATTTATCAAGAAAGGGATTCAAATTATTTTGATTATTGACATGTTGTATAGCAATTTCTTCATAACCTGTCTATCCTGTTCTTTCCAATATGAGTATTATTATTCTTTAATAGAAAAGAAAATGACTAAGTGGTATTTGAAGGTTTTTCTCTTCAAAAAAAGCAGTTTATTCTTTTTGTTTCACTTGTAGGCTTGCTTTTTCAATATCCATTGCATTTTACTAAGGATCAAATAAGACATCAACAAATACTTACTGATGAAGCCATAGTCTGACAATGACATGAAGGACATACAATCATGAAATTCTTTGTAAACAGCTTGCAAGAACACAATTTAAAATATGGCAGAGGTATTTGGGGGCCATACGAATGAAGGCCCCTTATTCTTTAAGGATGCAGAAGTATTCAAAGTCTTAATAGAAACTCATCTTCTCCACATTGTTTTTAGAGAATAAGTGGATTATGGTTTGGAAAAATGAGAGAAATAAAATTGTGGTACTATAGTTTGGATGGTGAATGTCTCCCAAAGGCCTATGTGTTGAAGTCCTGGTCCCTACCATGGAACCATTTGGAAGATCCTTAGCTTATTGCAGACTTGTCCTCAAAGGAGATTCAGAGACTTCGACTCTTTTCTGCTTTTCCTCTTTTGCTTCCAGGTCATGAGCTGAACAGTTTTCTCCTCCAAACGCTGCTCGCTGTTGCTACTAGACATCTCCATCAAGGACCTAAAAGCAAGGAGGCTGCCCAGTCATAAACTGGAACTCTAAAATGGTGAGCCAAAGTTAACCTTCTTTCTTCATAAGTTAATTACAGGTATCTAGACCTGTTAGGAGTTTATTACAGTCAGTTAGGTAAAAGATGAGGATGGGTATACTAAGTGGTAGCAGGGGAGACCACACAGAAATTGGGAACTCCAAGAACTTGGAGAAGGATAAAGTAAATGCTGAGGTTTCTCATCAATGGCACACTAATGTCATGAACCCAGAGAGGACACACATTAGCTTGTGAGGTTTAGAAAGTAATTTTTTAAACAATTAAAAATATTACTTGTAGCAGAATATCAATCTAAAACATCAAAGGAAAAAAGATTAGAAAATCATAGATGGCCACCAGGAAAGAGATCTTAATCACTTAAACCTGAAGACAGCAATAACCAGCTCTGATTTCCTAGCTGCAGGTTCCTGGGAAGTGGTTTTTGGCACTATGTTTTGAGCACTAGTCAACCATGTGTTCACATATGTATCATTTAATTGCTTGCAGCTAAAAGCAGTGTATATGCAGGTCTGTGTGTATATGTCTGCACACACATGTGCATTTTCTCTTCATTAACAGAAGAAAATAATCTAGTTAGAAATGAAAATGATAAAAATTATCCACTCAATACTTACCAAGTTCAGTGCCTCTAAGGTACACAGCACAGTAACAACTGAATTGTCTATAACAAGAACAATGTCTTTTCTTTCACAGTAAAAATTGCCACCTAACTCTTGTTTTGCTTTCTCTTCACCTTTGCTTATACTCTAAAGGGTTATTGCACAGCAGGAAAAGCAACTCTGATGATGTAAAAATTAGTCTACCAAATCACATGTGAAGGTATAATAAAATTAGTCCCCCAAATCACAAATTCCTACAGGTCATAACACCAAATGCTGGGTTTAAAAAAATAAAATTGAGAGGTGATTATGAAACAAACTTTAAATACTTATGAAATTTGAAGTTAATAAATGTCACTAGTGCTGGAGGTGTGGCTCAAGAAGTAGAGCACCAGCCTTGTAAGCACAAAGCCCTGAGTTCAAACCTCAGCATCACCAAAACATAATAATAATAAAAATAAAAGTCACATGAAATAATCCCTTGCATATAGAAACCTAGAAATCTGAGAAGTCTCTGGTCTTTTAAAACATCTGTCCTCAGAAATTTACCAGAGTTTGAGAATTTGTAGACTTATTTCATTCTTCCTATCTCTACCCTTTATCTCCTTTTATAAATCATAATTTTTAGCACTTGTCAAGCCCAGATAGGATGAAAGTAATATAAACAGGCAGCTATGGGCAGATTTTGTTATAAATATAGAAACTAAAGGCCAGGAGCAATTTCTGAATTTCATTTGCTTGGCAGTGATGTAGATGTTCAGACAGGACAAACTTTCACCGGAAGGTATGACTATAAATAAAATGTTCCCCAAAAGAAAGTAACTAAATGCCCAAAGTTGAGCTGCATCCTTCCCTTCCTTCTGTTAATCAGACTTGAGTTGGATTCCCTAATCTTTAGATAAGAGACATTTAGCAGCATCCTACTTATAACCTGGAGCAAAACCCTCCTTATTAATGTGAGCTGACCTGTTTTGCGAGTAGTCAGAAGGGCGTCAAGGCAGCTCAGTGAGATGTCACAAGGATCATAAATGTATCTTCTATTGTCCCAGCACCCATCACCACAACCTTACATAGTATTAAACCAGACCACTGCCCTCTTCTGGGTTCTATAGCACATTTTGGGAAACTCCATGGCAATAATCATTTAAAATCATGATATCAGAATACAAATTTGGCTCAGGGAACTGATTGGTCATGCAATTTTTAGGGACCTTCCTGATTCAAAGAATTTATGATACATAGATAATGCATAACTATACCACTTTTCAAGATGGTAAAAACCATCCTCTCTAACCAGAAATATAAGTGATCCACTTATTCTAAGAACTAAGAAGGCCAGAAAAAGGAGAAGTAGTATCAGAGTCTGTTGGGAGAGTAAGGCAACAGAGTCAGAAAATGAAACCAAGAATTCACATCATCTAGATAAACAGCACAGTGGAGTGACCTAGAGAAGATGCGGAAGTTGATTGAGAAATGGAGCCCTCGCCTGGGTTTCTGGGGCTTCTCTATGTGTGATCAGAAACAAATTCCAAGCATCTAAGGCAGACTTTCCAGCTTTCCAGAGGTCCTTTCTATGAGCACTATTTGTGGCATGGATTTGGTGGTGGTTTCACAGGTATGTACCAAGATTACCAAACTTACCAAGTTGCTTACAGCTGCATGTACACCACCACACCTCAGTAAAGTACTTTTTAAAAACATTGTTCTTGTGGTGGCCCATACTTGTAATCTTGTCATTAGGGAGGTTGAAGCAGGAAGATTTCAAGTTTAAGACCAGCATGGGCTTTATGGTAAGACCCTGTCTCTAATTAATTAATTAATTATTATTTTAAATATAATCTCATATCTTCTTTTAATACAAAATTAATTACAGAATATAGGCAATTCTTCATTTTAAAATATAAAATATATTCAATGTGTTTCAAATTACACATATCCTACTCAGATAATGTACTTTGCCCTTCTACAAACACCTGAAATCTGATAGTCAATGGGCGTGTCCTTCCAGATGACTACAAGAGCTAATTTAATTAACCCTTTTGCCCTACATACTAGCACGAAAGTAAATTGGATGGAGATCATCAATCATAGGAGGCATTACCAGAGTCACTGTTTTCCTGGCCATGTTGATGCCAGAGTTCCCATCTTCCCTCAAACCAGATCTGATGGCATCTCAGACATACTTTAAAAAACCCTCACCTCCCTCCTGTTGCCTTGAGAATGAATTCCAAATAATGCCGTGTGCTGCATCACAGCCAGCCCTTCACCTTTAGGGCTTACCATTTCCATCTCACATCTCATCATCCATATCGTTCTTACAAAACCTAGGCTCCAAACAAAATGACCCTCTTTTCTACATATGACTAGTATGTACTGTGGATTGTCTCTACCAGGAATAAGGTAGGCTTCTTTGCTTCTTGTGGCAAAATGCATTATCCTTCTTCACAATTCTGCTCAAAGTTCAGAACTTTGGTTGAGAACTCCATAATTCTAAGCAGAAATGGTCCCCCTCCCTCCCTGACCTCCACAGTATCCTTTTAGAGCCTCCATGAATTTCTGTTTCTAGGTAATACTTACATATCTGTCTTCTATTCAGCAGAGAGCTCCTTAAAGATAGGACTTCTTACTCATTTTTGTTCTCCTAAATAAGAGCCCAACAAATGTTTATAGAATAATAAATGTGTCAATGAACAAATGAGAAATGATATCCATAGTAGAATGACAAATATCTGAGGGAGTGTGAGGGGATGTGAGCTAGTGTGCCGGCAGAGTCAGTCTTTCTAAGAGTGCTGCCCCTCTGTTAACATCAGAAAGTTTTCTGATGGAGAACAGAAGCTCTTAAAGCATGCTGAAACTGTGTTAGAAGTAGTAGATTAAAATCTCTCTGAATCTATAACCTTTTTCTCTGTTTTTCAGATTTTCTTCCCTTTCGTTAGCATATATTCATTGTACAAAATATGTAATGATGTAATGTTTTAGGTTAAGCATGGTAATGCATGCTCCATGGGAAGAATGTGATTCAAAGCCAACTCAAGTTAAAAAAAAAAAAGTTGCCAAGACCTTATCTCAAAAACCAGGCTGGGTATAAGGGCTCATGTCTGTGATTCCAGGTACAAGGGAGGCTGAGGTAGAAAGATCACAGTCTGAAGCCCTGTGCAATAATGCAATACCCTATCTGAAAAAAAAACTAAAGCAAAAAGAGCTGGGGCATGGTTCATGTGGTAGAACACTTGCCTAACAAGAGCAAAGCCCTGAATTCAAACCCCAGTACTGTCAAAAAAAAAAAAAGTTAATGTTTTATTTACCTTTTCTACAATTAGAAATATGGACTTTTTTTTTTAATTTCCTTCAACAAAATGACTATTTGCCCATTATTCTAAACACTTGACAATTATTAGCTCTTGTAATTGTCACAATTATCCTAGTGAGGGAGATGCTATCATTCTCACTCCCATTTTATAGGTGGATACCCTGTGGGGGGGTTACCAGATTCATAAATTCCCCAAGGTTTCACAATTACCAAGAAGCCAACATTAGAGAACATACACGAGTTTCACAGCCCCTTCCTTAGGCACCAGACTGTGATCATTTAGTGGTTATGTTGTCAAATAACTCAATGGTGAAAGGGGAAACTCAAAATGCAATTTATGAAAGGTGCCCACAGGAACATCACAGCTAGCTCAATGCAGAGTGAAATTGGCATCCCTGTACCTTGACATTCCAAGTTTGAGATCTTCCCATTTGTTATGTGCAAGGCATTGTGCTAGATACAAAATGAAAACAGTATGAGAAAGATAGGATCCCTGCCTTCAAGGTGCTAAGCACCTATTCATTCCAAGCAGATTAAGTATCTCTAAAAGTTTGATCTACAAGGTGAGTATAATTATATCCCATTGTAGAGATCAGAAATTACATACAGGAAGACCTTGAATTTTGAACTGAGCCAGGAAACTCAAGTAAAACCATGTAAGAATTGGGTCAAGGGAATACAGGAAGTATTGGGAAAAGTAGAAGAGTCCTCTGATTTGCCTGGAGCTTGGGAAAGATGGGAGATAGGGCAGCAAAGTTTGAATGAGGGCTTTCCCCAAACCATGGGCAAGCATTCCTGACAGAAACATATATTTCATTTCTATAGCAACCAGAAATCTTTAGGGTTTTGGAACGAGGAAACATCAGAATCAGAGCTGCCCTAAACTCAGTCAAAGGTTCCTATGAAACTTTCAGTGATTAAGAAACTGTCTGTGGTAACATTTAAAAGCAGAAAAAAATAATTCAAGCACTGATTCATATTGTTCAATTCAAATTAGTTTATAGCTAAGGAGAATGACTGTATCCAAATGATTCCACAAACTTTAGCAGAGGGAGTATTAAGAAGAAAATGAGGTTTTCCTAAATCATACCACTTGGTCATTACAAAATAAATAAAATGCCATATGTGTATATTTGAATCAGGATAAAGAGGGAAAGAGACTGTTGCTGTATTATACCAATATAAACTGTATTTTAAGTCAGCATAATTACAGTTAAGTAAAAATGAATTGATCAAACCAATTAGCACCAAGCAAGTGAAGCAACTTGAGTTATGAAACTTTCTGTTATTCCAACCAGATTTAGGGACTCTCTGCAAGTTAAAGGTGTTAGATATACAGCCAAATCCAGGTAGTTTCCCTCCAAACCCTTACTTGACACTTTGCATCTTGAAATTAAGCACATATTAAAAACAATGGGTCTGAACAATATTTTTACAAATTTTTCTTATGGAAAACTTAATAGGGTAGCATAATCCTCATTCTTAAAAGTGTAAAATAATGGTTTCTGACCTACTCAGAGGGAAAATAATCTTTATATAAGATGAAACAATTGGAGAGATGGACTTTATCAAAAGATAAATTCAAGCCTGAAGGAATTACAGTAATTTCTCTGAAATCAGGAAGTGCTGTAGTGGTACAAGTACTAAACAGATACTCAACAAGGTGCATCTAGCCACAGGTTTATGGGAAATAATGTATTTTTGCATTTAATCGATTTTACTTCAAACCCTGGCCAATATATTTTTAACAAGTAACCATAGCTGCTTATGTTCATGGTATATCTAGAAATAAACCTAGTGTTGCATCAGCTCTTTTGAGTTATAAATCTGTTTTCTGTTATCTGCAAGAGAAAAAAAAATACTTTCATTAAATCATGGGAACCAAAGAAAACAAAGCTAAAATTCTGCTTGTATATCTCCCATTAATTTCAGCAACATATGTTAATTCTAACTCAGGATTAAATAAGCAAGTTTAAAAGTTAGAAAATGTCTTCAATTGCATCATCCCAATCGAGTTTTCTCACATTAAGAGAGAAAAAGCAACCAACAAGAAAAGAATACAAATCTGTTAAAGGCCTGACTTAGCACCCACTGCATGCATGAACGCCATCAGCTCAGCCAAGAGTCTTTAGACTGACAATCACACAAACAGACACTAAACCACACACTCAGAATTTTTAAGAAGTCATATAAAATTGAAATGACCAAAAATGGAAAATTTAATAGTGTTTCTATGAATGGTTGCAACATTGGTTGACTCTATCATGCCAGGATCCTATTCAAAACAATTCCCAAATAGAGCATTTAACATTTAACATAAACGCATGTAGATAAGCAAGAAAGCAATCTGAGAGCTGCATGGAAAGTATTGATTGCATTAGGTATACATTATTTAAGATGGGTGGTTATTTTTAATAATAAGCAAAATGTGGAATAATCAGCGTGGTTCTTTGTTAAAAATTGGTAACTATTGCCCAGGCTCAATAGTCAGAGGCTTCCCTGAAATGAAAGTCACCACCTCCTGTAGAGCAATTCTCCTTTCCACCATTGTCTGCCTCACATTGACCATTTCCTCATCCTTCACCCCTTCATGCCAAACTAATAACTTGTATTAAAGCAATATACTGACTTCATCCTGTCATTATCCATCTGAAATTGTCAAAGTCCAATTCTTAAAGTATACACTTTCTACTTCAACCAACAATAGCTCTTGCCTTCTTCTGCTGCTTTCTTTGATAGTGCCTTTTTCTGTTTCTAATTACAACAATTAGAAAATCTGAACAATGCTGGAACCACAGGAGGTGTGACAATCTTGTGTAACCTCCTTGGAATGCAAATGCATTTCACTGTTGCCTTCTGCTCTGACTTCAAAGGAGGCATCCTGCATGTCTTCACAACTTTAAATTCAGAAAAAATAATATCTTTTTGGAATAATGTGGAAGATAACTTTCCAATGGTCAAAAAGCTTTTGTTTCCTCTCATTATATCTTGTCTTCAAGTAACAAAAGTTGTCAAAGTTAAAACCTATTCCATAGGAAGTTGTTTCAAAACTTCAAACCCTCAATGTGTAGATAACATATTGACTTGTTTTCTTTGGGAAAGTTGGAAAGCATGGGAATGGTACACTTTTTGGTGGACCAATCAATATTTTTCTGGACCACTTACTCAGTATGCATTTATTGAATGATGGTTGTTCATTGAACAAAGTAATGAGACATTATGCAAAGAAATACAAGATAAGATCTATGCCTACATGAAAATCCATTTAGAAGGATAAGAAGTAAATTCACAAAAAGATAAACAACAAGAGTTACAAATGAAGGGCATGAAGCCTGACACTTACCTAACACTTTCCAAAGTATGCTGGTATCCACTATCATGTTTAATTCTTGCATTAAAATAGAAAACACCTTGTTACAAAAGACTAAGATTCCAAGAGATAAAGTTAGTTGCTGAAAGACATGGTTAATCAAAAGCTAAGCTGGAATTATTTTTGTGTTCTTTTGTGGCTAAATATAGTTTTTTTCCTCCTCTCTCACTCAGTTTAGGTCTTGTCAGAAAAGCAGAGACAGTGCCAAGAAGTTTCATAGAAGGAATTTGGTTGGAGAAACTTCTTGCAAAGGTATTGCAAGAGCTCAACAGCCAAAGAGGGAAAGGTGAGACATGAGACAGCCAGAGTGTAGCAACAGCCAGTATCTGCTGTAGGTATGGAGATGGTGTGACGATGTCGTCACAGCCCAGCTGCCTAGGGCCCACTGGAGGGAAATGACCACTATCGTGAGAAATGCCCCATAAGGCTACAACCATGAGAGACTGGCTGCTTGGAAAACATTACAACCTCAAATAGTCACCATGTGGTAGGCATGCCACGCAGCAAACCTGATCCAACATAGAGAGAACATTTTGGGAAGAAAAACAGGAAGCCCTTTTGAAATCTGGGAAACATAAACAATCTTTGTCCATATTAGAAAACCAAAGTCTCCAGGAGCTAGGGATTGGATGGTGGGCTAAGCTAAGTAATTAGCAATTATATAAGACTGACTATCCTCCTGAATCCGGAATCACACATTCATGGCAAATGTTAATGGGCTGTCATAATCATAATCACTAGTCTACAAATAAGATCGCTTTCTGCAATGACCACAATGGCTAGCTCGGAGCTTGTATTAGTCTTCTCCAGTGTCAGCAGGCTAGATGGCCACAAGGGAATTGTCACTGGCTTCTTCATCCTTTTCTTTTCCAGGCTCCACCCTGTACCTCCTATTAACCTAACATGAGGAAAGCCTCTTGTCCAGGAGTCTGACAAACACACTTTGCAAATCACAGGTGAGATACAAAGCACAGTGGAGAAAGGACAGAACAGGAGTCTGTGAATGACCAGGCAGCTGACTGGCTCATTTTCACTAGAACTGAAAAGGAAAGTTAGAGCACTTGTAGTTTAGAGCTGCTCAGAGAACAAGGAACATCTTTCTGAGTTTAAGCAGAATCGGCAAGAGGAGAAGGAGCACATTTTTAGTGGTGAATATGGGGACAATAGTAAGAAGGTGCCCAGGTTAAAAAAAGAAAAATATTTCCAACTGAGATGCAGGCGGTAGGAAGGGTAACAGTGAGAAAGGTCATGGTGTGCTTGTGAGACTGAAAAGGTTGCTGTGTGGGAGGGAAGTTGTGACATATAGTGAGGCTGGACAGGTGAACAGGGAAAAGGTTATGGAGTCTTTCATGTCCACCATCCCTGGAACCACTCACAGCTTGGCCTAGATGGCCCTTTTCTATCTATCTCTGTCTATTTTCCATGGCTTGGTCTCCTATCATGGCCCCCTGACAATCTTTGTTGTAGTTCACTTCCCTTCTTTCCTTTTCTGGGATTTCCTCTAAGTCTTGCCTATCTTTCACTCATCTTTCCAGCATGAACACAAACAGCCAGCAGGCGTATGTGCTCTGTCCTCTGGTGTCTGTGGTAATGATGCTTCACTCATATCTCTATTGAAATCCTGCAATGTAGATGGAATTGGCCTTTTATAGGCTACAAAATATGATATCCACTAGTCTTTAATTTATCCATAACTTATTTATCTTTGTATTCTCAAGGCCTAGACTTGCCAAATATCAACAAATGTTCCTTGAAAAATAAGCAGATTGGTAGGTAAGATAAATATTAATGGACTAAAAATTATTTATTTAGGCAGATATATACTGTATGGATTGCATCAAAAAGAATAATCATAATTAATTCCATGTTTTAAAATCTTGGCATAAGACTAACATAATTTGAATATTTCTGAGCTGAAAGAAAGTTGCACTTTTTTGTTGGTCACTGGTCTAAGGCAGATTATAATGACTCTATTAAATCAGTCTTGGTCTTTGAAACATTAGCATAAATGTGTTCTTTTGTCCCCTTTGATCTCCACTTTCTATGCCTCGTCTCACATAATCTGTCATGCACTTGCCATTTCATTATTTGGATGATATTCAGGAAATAGAGAGAGTGTATGTGGGAGAGGAGACCAAACAGAAGCAGTAGAGACCAAGAGCAAATGCAAGCCCTCTATCCTTCACCATCTATGCAAAAGCTCTCACCACCATCCTGATCCATAAATACTAGTAATAAGATGTGTCCTTTCTTTCCTTCCTATGTAATATCACCTCTCTGAGGGTGACAAGTAGAGCTACCAAGTGTCCTGGCCTTTCGAAAGGGAGTATCCATACTGGTCATTTAGGATAGAACTCAGTGGAGGGCAGAAGCCAACAACAATTCTGTTCAAAAGGTCATGCCAGACAGCTCTGAAAGAAAAACTGTGTAGGTTCTTTGCAGAGCTGAAATGTAGTCTCAATCTTACCTTCAATGGCAATGGGGTATCACAGTCATTGGTTGAATGTTCAAACACTCTTTCCCTGATTTTGGCTCACAGACAATGCAAAGAAGTCTCACTACTGATTTGACTCTCCAAATGAGGCTAGAGGTGTGATCCACATAAGGTCCCACTGCTCTCTTCCAAGGCCAAATCCACCCACGGAAGTTCTTGTCTAGTACCCTAGCAAGTCAGACACTCTTGAATTTTTTATTCCCTTTTCAGTCCACTGTTCTGACATAACCATTGTTTCTTCCCTCCATCAGGGATTTTCCTTTGGGATTTTCAAGAACATTTCTTCTCTCAGCAAAACCGGGCTCTTATAGAATTAATTCTTTCTCTTGCATCGCTGGTACAACAATGACAATTGATCTCAAGGCAAAGCAGATGCCTCCTCAGTAGAGGAAGTGTCACGTACAAGGAAGCACAGAACAGAAAAGCACAATGATTAACAGATAACGTTTCAGAGCTTAGCTCCCTGTGCATGTAAATTCTCAGCCTCACCTACCCATCCTCAAAGTGGAGATCACATCTGCTTTTTTCTGCTACCATGGGATTGTTGTGACAGTCAGAAAGACTAAAGCCTGAAACTTAGAGTCTCACCTTTGGTAGAGATTAGGGTCCTAAAGAGAAATACAAAAATCCTATACGCTTAAAAATTACCCCTGATATTTTCTTACATTATCAACCAAGAATGACATACAAAGTCTTATGCGTAACATTCTGTCCTGTCATTTTAGGCACACTAAATGTTGAAGACTAAAGCAGATGGACAAAAGAGGAAAATTTGTAGGCATATTTTCAGACTTTCAAATCATTTTGTATTTAAGGAAACTAATAAGCCATGGAGAATGACTAAAAAACTGGACAGAGACTTTTAAATGTCCTCTTTTGCTTACCAGGTTTAGTCCATTTCAGTTAATGATAAGTCACTATAAAAGTAATAAAACCATTTGAATTTTAAAAATTAAAAAAAATAGTATTGCAACACTGCTTTTCTATTGTGGCCACAAATATTAAGAGACATCATTGCAACACCTTAACACAGAGTCACTAGGTAAAGCCTAGTGATTGGATATACCTCAAAGCTCGGGACCTTGACCTGCTAAGTTCCTCTAAACCCAGGCTATGTTCCTCACTACACAGACACGGCTGCAATAATTTAACCACTTCTTCCTCTTAAGATCTAATTTTCTTTTAGATTCAAATGACCGTAGCTCACTTCTTATTTAAGTGGCAGACAAATGTGACAGTTTGTAGAAGATCCACACGGTATGGGTACAGCTAAGATATATTTTCTCTAATCACAACCATGTGACACACACAACCTAAGAATGACCTGGGTCCTTTGTTTGGAACGCTTTAATTGAGTGTAGGAAAGCTGGAGGTAAAACCTTTTGAGAAATTCTGTCTAACACTTTGGCCAGACCTTGAAAACTAGAATTACCTCTTTTTAGCTTTGTGAAAAAACATAGAAATACATGACTTACATTGAACAATCACTGCCTTTCTGTTGTGCTGCATAAACAAAGACCCATTTTACACAAACTACTGCTTTCACTTTACCTTAAATGGCACTAAAGCCTGCTCAGTACATATCCAGTGGTCATTGGGAACTTGTCTTCAGTGTCCTATAGATCTAAATTTCACCTTGACCAGTATGGAATGGTGTGCAGTCTGAACAGGAATATATATGCACATTCTTAAAAATGAATAGCCAGTGCCAGGCTTCGGTTACAGATGCGGCTCACATTTGTAATCCCAGCTACTAATAAGGAAGAGATTAGGAGGATTGCCGTTCAAGGGCAGCCCAAGCAAAAAGTATGTGAGAAACCATATCTCAATTAATAAACCAAGCATGGTGGTGCAGCACTGTGATCCCAGTATGCAGGAGACCATAGGCAGGAGGATCACAGACTGACTCCAGACAAAAACAAATGATACTCCGTTAAAAATAACTACAAGCAAAAATGAACTTAGGGGTGTGTCTCAAGTGGTAAGGTGCCTGCTTAGTCCTGAGTTCACACCCCAGAGCCTAAAAAAAAAAGAGCTAGGAATTGAGGGAAAGGGAAAAGGAAAGCAGATGTTCCTAAAAAGGGCCATTGTGACCATCATAAGGAAAGGATTCTGTACATTGATGTGGTGACATCTACACAAATCTACAGACGTGACAAAATAGCACAGAGCACAACTGAGTGCTATGAAACTAGTATAATATGAATAAATTCATTATAAACTAATGTCAATATGTAGAGTTAAAGCTAGGGTTAGGGTTGCACTCATAATTTCAATTTACAATATTGCCTTTAAAAGGATCACCAAAATTGTGTAAAATTGTGTAGAATTGTCAGTAAGCAAAAGACATTTTTTAAAGAACACTGCATTTTATATGAATACCAGTGGTGTCACAGTATCTCTCCAAATGCAATAGTAAATTGTTGTACACATGCACTATATGTGTTTGACAGAATACTGTGTCTTCATAAGACAAATGACAGTGAAAAATTAAATAGTGTCCTACGATGGGGTCTTACTAGTCTCCTATGCTTAGAAATGCAATATAAGAATGCTAAATGCCATAATATTTTCTGTCATAATTCTAAATAATCTATACACAATTATAGTATGTATATTAGTTCAATCTCTCAAGTCATATAAAAGTTTAATTCCTAATAAATGGAAATTACTGTTCTAGGGGCTCTGAAAAACAAGATGCCAAATAAGTGCCAGATAGAAAAACTTAAAAGGTGCAAAGAAAGAAAAATGTTGACTAAAGTTAAGAAGGATGTGATGTAATAGGATGGGGAATCATATAGAAAAGATAATGCATCAATTTAGTAAGAGCTTAATGAATTTTTTGATCTTAAGAAAATGTATCCTTAAGAAAGACAATGCCTGACATTAAAAGCTATTTACAATGTTGATTTAAGAATCAGATCTTTGTTGGTCCTTTGTCCCCTGTTATCCAAAGCATGGCCTACAGACCACAGCAGCAGCTTCACATGGGGCTTGTTGAGAATGAGGACTTGCAGGATCTATGCCATAATCATTGGATTCAAGCGGTGTTTACCAAGGTCCCTGGTGAGTCATGTGAACATTAGCCTTGAAGAACACTGTGACATCCCCATTCAACACTAACAAAACCTTTGCATATAATCATGGGGTGGGGAAGTAGCTGGACCTCTAGGATCTGTCATGTTGTTGGTTTCTGATAGCCACTAAATGGAAATTATTTTTAAACCATAATTTAGAAATATCATTAAAATGACATAATTCAGGTGGAATCAATGTATAATACATTTAGCATGAGAATTAACAAAGATCACTTATCAAATAATTCATAAATATAATACCTACAATACAGAAAGACAAAGAATAGGAAAAATGAAAACTTGTTTCATAAAAAGTTCTGAACCTTCATAAGAAACTACTGCTTTTAAAAGCAAAAGTGATGATATTTTCAGATAGAAAGATGAATTCTTAGCTCTTAAAGACGCCAGTGAATATGTGACGATATAATTATCATGCAGTTAAAAGTCAGAAGGTTAACCTTGTAGTTCCTACAGCAGACATTACCTAATTACCAAGAACTATTTATGACTTATTAGACAGTAGCTGTATCAGTTCCAAACTAGTTCACCTAGACCGCTCTTTTGGGAGATGCTGTATAATCTAGTAAATTCCACTGGGGCTTTTGCCCATATTTTTCTTATTCCTACCTAAGCAATCTCTAAATGATATTAATCTACTGCAGGCTCAAAATCTTAATAGAAAGGTAACATAAATAAAAACCCATACAGTAAAACGGTCCAGCCACCGTAGAAAAAAAAGTATGACACGTCCTCAAAAAATAGAAGTATAATTACCATACTCTTCAGCAATCACTCTTATTTGTATTTATTCAAAAGAACTAAAAGCAGCCTTGATGAGATATTTCTAACTTGTGTTCTCAGCACCATGAATCACAATAGCCAAAAGATGAAAGCAAAGCGAATGTCCAGCAGCCATCAAAGAGTGAATATAAAATGTGGTAAATGTACTCAGTGGAATATTACTCAGCCTTGAGAAGAAGGAAATTCTAGAACATGCTGTCGCTGAAGGAGATCGTACTAAGAGAAATAGTCCAATCACAGACAGACAGAAAGTGCATGGTTCCATTAACATGAGATATCTTAAGCAGGCAAATTCATAAAGACAGAAAACAGAAAAGAGGTTGCCCAGGGCTGCGGAAATGGTGACATAAGGACTTTTTGTTTAGTGGGTGTAGAACTTCAGTTTTACAGGTGGAAAAAGTTCTGGATGTTCATTGTACAACAATGCATGTATAGTGACCACCACTGAACTGCACACTTGAAATGGTTGGTGGTGATTTTTGTGCTCTGTGTATTTTGCAATAAAATTTTAACTGTAAAGAGGAAAGTAAGCTAATATAGAGAAAATATATCTAGGTGTCTGCCATAACATCATTCATGACACTGAATGCTAGAAATAAAGTGAATGTCCATCGCTAGCAGAGCAGCTCAATAATTTATGATACATCCACGCCATTTAATGATATGAAGACAAACTGAAGGAACACTAGATGATTTGCAGTGACTGTCACAAGGTAATAACCAAACGAGGAAAATAAGATGAAGTAAACTGTGCAAATATGCTCACATACATTTTAACAACGTAATATCATTGCTGTACTCACTGAGATGTTGCTCTCTGTACACACTGTATCATGCTAAGCACAGGTATGGAATAATGCACCTAATCTTCACAATAGCCTTGTTAACTTCACTTTCTAAATAAGTAAACTGAGTCACCATAAGGTTAGAAAATTTCTCTAAGATCATACAGCAAATGACAGAACCAAAGTCCAAATCTCAGAAGTTGACCATGTATGTGTGTGCAGTGTGTGTGCATGTGTGCATGTGTATGTATGTGTGTGTGTGTGTGTGCATGTGTGTGTGTGTGCAGCCTCTTATGTATGATTCCAGGTGAAATATATGGAGTACTATGAAATAGGTTGGTATGATTCTCTGGAGGAGAGATAAGAATGCTAACTTGGTTAAAATGGTAAAGAAATGCACTGGGTAGAGAAAGGAAAGCCAAAGCTATGACTATATGTAGGTCTTTATATAATATCATGTATGTATAAGAGAAAACACGAAATATTTTGTATGTAGTACTGGGGTTCGAACTCAGGGCCTACACCTTGAGCCACTTCACCAGCCCTTTTTTGTGATGGGTTTTTTTGAGATTGGGGTTCACAAACTATTTGCCCAGGCTGACTTCAAGCTGTGATCCTCCAGATCTCTGCCTCCTAAATTGGTAGGATTACAGGTGTGAGCAACTGGCACCTGGCTTGAAATTTTTAAAAATAATAAACTTATTTCTGAGAATTATTTTTTGCCTTCTGAAACTTTGTCAATGCTACATACATAAATGAAATTTGAAATTTTCAGAATGACTGAAAGTCACATTTGTCACATTAAATATTTTCTTTCATCTTGTTTTTAAAAATCTGACATTGATGGTATAAATGTTTCAAAAATAATAACAGCTATGAATACATGAATGATACACATAACAAATAATGTTTTGAGAAGGTAAAAAGAGGTTTCAGTCAAAACAGTAGAAAAGTCATGGGTTAAAAATATTAAACAGATTATTTTTACTAAGCTTCATCTTAAATCATCCACATTGTTAATTTGACATCAAATCTCCAAAAGAAACTAAAGTGTACTCCACTTTCCAACCTTCTTTCGCTAGAGGTCCCTTTTGTTAGAAAGCCCAGATAATGACTCCACACTAGAGAATGAAATAGCCACGTGCCTACAATATAACTTTTCTTAACTTCCAAAACTGCTGGAAATCCCTTCTGAAAGGAAGCAATGGAATGAATAAACAGAAAAATAAAAAGAGGTTTTGCTTGTGTTTGTTTTTTCTGGAGTTCACCAACTTATAGTCTCACATTCAAGATTTTATCATGTACATGGTTCCTCAGCCAAGTTGTCTTTATGGAAGGGAGTTTGCTCATACAAGTCAATTATTGGCCAGCAGAATCATAGCACCGATCTGTGAGTTTCAAATTATTTACAAAGTAATCTATCTAAAGCTATTTTAGGTTAATATCCACTTTATGTACTTCAACTGTGTTGAAAGTGTTGGAATCAAATCTTAATTCATAAAAGTACTGAAAAATTTCATTAAAAAAATCAAGTATGACTCCTACAGAACACTGCTCTGGTTTGATCATTACCATTTAGGAGGTTCTGATGTTTAGAACTTACAGGAGATACACTCAGCATCTATATTTAAGGTATTCTGTGTGGACCGTGAAAATCCAGAATCAAATCATACCCTACACTCTCTTAAAGGTGTTTATAATCTACTAAGGAAAGCAGAAAATATATGACTAAGGGAACAGGAGTATAAAGAAAGAAGAAAAGATTGTTGTAACCTAGCCAAAGTAATAATTTCTATTAATAAGTTGCCTTACTTAGAGGTTTTACTGTAAATGTACCCCTGGTACAACAGTAAATAAATACATAAATACATACATTATTAAATATATAAATACATCTAAAAATAATTAAAAGACCCTTTCTACTTTAAAGAGTAAAGCTCACTTTAAAGATTGTCAGGATATGGGCTGGCAAGCTGTGTGAGGAAGATTGTCAGAAGATTATTCCTAGTCTCTGAATTTCACTGGGTTTTCAGAGGATACAATAATGGTTTGAATGTACCCCTTTAAAATTCATTTTGAAACTTACTCTCTGTTGTTGTGCTATTCAGAAGTAGGGCTGTTGGAAAGTAATTGGGCCATCAGGGCTCCACCATCATAAATGGACAGCACCCTTGTAAAATGGCTCAAGACAAATGCAAGCATCCTATTATCCTCCCACGTTCCACCATGTGAGGTTAAAGCAACAGGGTGCCATCTTGCCAGCAGAGAGCAGCCCATACCACATTCTAACACCACATCTTGATCTTGGACTTCCCAGCCTCCAGATAGGTAAGAAGCAAATGTCTGTTATTTATAAGTTACCAAGTGTAAATATTTTGTTTTAGCCACACAAATGGACTAAGACAAATGAAAAAAATTTAAACGTAATTTAATAAGTTTATTATTATAGCTAAAGGTAATATTCCTACAAGTTGTAGAAATCAACACAGCTCAATGAAAGAGACTCCCAGTTTTCCCATCAAAATCTCTACTCCTACTTTCAGTGCGCACTGTCTACCCTCATTTGGAATTAAGTCGGCCATGGGTCAGGCCTAGGACACAACGTCATCATCATCATACCTCCTCCACACTCTCTTCTCCTAGTACCAAGTAGAGTCCTTTGACCAAATTTCTCTCACGAAAATGGTAATGGCCCAAAAGATAATAGAATAATATGGTTGCAACAAACTGAATTCCTCTGGAGAGCCCACTCAGTCTGTTAAGTAGGAGATAAACGTCAGTTGTTGAATTCCACTGTAACAGAAAGAATTTCAGTACCTAAGTTTAAGTCCCAGGCGCACTACTTCTTAACTGCGTAATCTAAGACAAGTTGTAATTTTCTAATTTCTAAAATGAAAGTATCAGGATGGAAAAGTCGTTTGGCCACCATGTTTGACAGAACCCCAATTTTCAACATTTTTTAAATTATTTCAGATAGCAGTTTTGAGAGGAAAAGGTGGGGCCCAGTGAAGTTGTAAGGGAAGAGAACCATCAAGATGTTATTTTACAGACTTCATTTTTCTCCCTTATCAAGCAGTGTAACTCTTCATTTCACATAATGGGCATCCATCCACAGAAGTATTTGAACAGAGAAATTTGCAATAATTGTATATTCATGTACAAAAATAGAATAATTAAACCCATTAAAGTTATTTTAAAATGGAAGACAAGCAAGAGTAATAGAGGGGTGAATTTGATCAAAGTACATTATATGCATGCATGGAAATATCACAATGAAACACTTGTGCAATTAGTGTACACTATAAAAAAGAAATTTGTAACAAAAATATTTATCAAAACCCAGTATGGTAAAAATTAATAAAATACATTTATGTTCTATAATTGTATTAGCAAGCATTTCATTTCTTAGCAATGATAGTGGTTATTTCTGTTATATACTCTGTGCAATTTTTTTACTAAATTGTTTTTGTGATCAGTGACACAAATTTTGAAAGTGACCTGACAAAGTTAGTCAAAGAGTCCATGGTATTAAAATGTAATTTTCTTTGTGCAAATTACCTAGGCTATCCTAGGATCCAAGATATAATCTTGACCTCATTAATACTGTGTGTGAGTAAACCAACCAAAAAAAGATAGTAAAACATATCTCACTGATTTTAATGAGCTCATTCACATCCATTTGGTGTTTTTTTTTCTGTTTTGTAATAATCTTGAACAGCAAGTAGCAAAATTAATTGTTTCATGATATATTAAACATGTCCCCTGTAATTGTGTTTTTCTGTCTTTTTCCCATGACTGCATTTCATTTGACCCACAATCAAAATCTTATCTGTCTTGATTTTCCAGGGTTATGGTGAAGAATTATCATTTCTTGATGACCAAATTCCATTCCTCTAGATTTTATAACAAATCATAGAATTCATGATACCACTACATGAGCAGATTGTTTTTTCCAGTTTCTCAAAACACACTGTCTCTGTGTACAAACTCAATTATCCTTTAATATGTCTACTTATAAAAAGATAAACCATTCTTGACATAAAGATCAATCAAAAGTAACAGCTCCAAGCCATCAGAACACTCAGAGCTAATGCCATGGGAGTTAATCCTTAATACTGTACTTTCCCAATGACTCATATCATTAAAAGACATGTTAAATATGTACACAAGACAACAGTGTTCACTTACTTCATGACTGTGGATCTCATAGAATTCCTTATTTTGTTCATAGGCCACAATTGCTTTATAGCACAAATACCATAAATACCATAAAATACCATAAAAATCTATAAGAAGTATATTGAAATAGGGTTTTTTCTATTTTTATGGAACCAGAGTGTGTGCAGGTAGAGCCTGTACCTTGAATCAGCAGCTGAGCAAGGTCAGGGCTAGTTTTCTAGGCCTTGTGGCACTTCCATCCTAAGCACAAGAAGGCCAACTCATTCCCAGGTATCATACTCACATTCAAGGAGGAAAAAGGAGCAGGAGGAGCATCAGTGACAATGATATATGTCTACTCAAGCAGAACATTTTATGTCATTTTGTCGTCTTTCCCAGAAGCCTTCCTGAACATTTCCATCAGGGAATGACCTACAGAGTGAACAAATTCGAACAGGGGAGTGGCTATTCGGGCTTTCCATGTTCCCTGACCTGTAGGTTCAGCCCCAGAGGACCTGATGCAAAGCTTCTTGCCTATCTGTTGGGGTCTTGTGCATCCATTTAAGTTGGTTAATGTGTAACTTTATAAAAATGAATGACATGAATAACATGGGGTCTGTTTGGGGGTGGGAACTAGTGAGAGGAGATAGGGCCAATGGACATAGGGAAGAGGGGTGAATCTGATGGAAGTACTCCATATACGTGGATAAAAACAGAATAATTAAGCTTGTTAATAATTTTAAAAGGGGGAGGACTTGGGAGTAAGAAAAGGTAATAGAGGGGTTGAATTTGTTTGAAGTACATTATAGGAATTTATAGAAATATTACACAGTGAAACCCTTTTGTACAATTAATACACACTATTTTTTGGAACTGGAGTTTGAACTCAGGGCTTCCTGATGGTTAGGCAGGTACTCTACTGCTTGAGCTATACCTCCATCACATACACATTATTTTTACAATATCTTTTAAAAACTATAAATTTTCCACTTCTACTCATTACATGAAATATCAACATGCAAAATCTCCCACCCTGGAACATGCCTTCACTCAGCTCCTTCCTCATGAGTGGGTGGAATCACTGAATTTGGTGGCCTTTTAACCCTGATTAGGATATGGGTCACATGACCAAATGCATCTAATGACCTTTTCTGGGTGGATTTGATAAATTATCTGACCCTTTTATGAAGGACTGATTCTCTCTGGGGTAACAGGGATCTCCAGCCAGAGATCAACTGCAATGCCCAGGAGATACACTGCTGCTGGCTGTGTAGACAAAGGAAACCACAGTCAAACCCTGAGCACTGCCTTTAGGAACTGACAGCATCCCCAGACCCAGAGCCAGACAGGACAGAGCAGCTTCCCTCTCACGTCCCTCAGACACTGAGTTGTGCCACCTGAATCAGCTTGAGACTGGATGTGTCCTCAGACAAGCCAAGCTCCACAAACCAGGCTGGCCTGAATGTTGCAAATAATTTTGCAAGTTCTGATTAACAGTTTTTTTTCCCTATGTTGTTGTACTCAAGTTTGATTTTTCAATGTGAATCACTCGTAGACAATGGATAAAATAAAACATGTTTAAAACAATGTTTTGAAATAATCTTTTGCCAATAAAAACACTGATATTGTGACTGAGTATTGAGATGTGAACTATCAAGACTCTCTATCTCTGTTTCTTCCACAGTACTCCCTCTGTCTACATGGCCAGCAGTGTGACATCATTCTGTAAGAAATCTGTCTGTGGCTGAAGATCTCTGTGACCCAAGGGAGACTCAGGTCCTTGTAAAGGGCTCAGATGATTGGATCAGACTCACTGAGACAATAGTCTTTGGATATACTCTGTCACCTTGATTAGTCAAGGTAAGGAAACCAAACAAATTCAGGGGTTTCATCCATACACAAAAGGGAGAGGCTAGTAGACCTTGTGCACCCAGAGGCAGAAAATGTGTGGGCTGTTTCAGAATTCTGTCTGCTAGAGACTCTGAAAGTTTAAATTTTATGGTAATAAGTAAAATCATTTTTATAATTTTTTTAAAAAGACATTTTGTAAAATTGCACACTAGTCAACATAATATCTGTGTGAAATCCCCAACTTATGGATAACAGGTCCTGTGTCAGGTACTCTGAAGCTGAACTGGGCTGGGAGGGGAACATGGAAAACCTGAATAGCCTCTCCCCTGCCAAGATTTTTCCTTCAACAAGAGTCTAGCAATTGGCTGTCAGTAGCAAAGTAGCTTTCTGAGGTCTGATCTCTAGTCATACCTCAACTTTCTAGACTATGCTTCTATTGTAATACTTGAAAAGATCACTTCCTGACATAAAACAGTCATTTTAGAGGAAAAAATGTTGATTGCAGAATTTCATTTTTTATTTCTGTCAGAGGTAAAATATTTCATAATCACTCAACAAAATCCATGGGAGAATCTAAAGTTTGCAAACACAGAAATTCCAGTGCTCTTAGGAATCCTGAAGCCTTCAGGATAGAACATCATAAGGGAAGAGGTTCTTCCAGTGTCTTCCATTGAAAATTGGACATAAGGCTTCTGGCCAAACTCATCCCACCACCCCTTCGGTACCCTCACTCTTTTTTGCTCTACCATGCCTTGCTCTGAAAAGATATCCTCCATCTCCCCCAGCAAGTGGGCCAGCCTACGGGGAAGGACAGCATTTTGCTTCCTTTGTGTGGCTCTCGGGGCATCCGTGCACCACAGGCTATGACCTGTACAGGCCCTGTGATTATACCATACCACCTATGGAGAAAGCGTGTGTGAAAACACACATTCAGATTGCTCTTCCTTCTGGGTGCTGTGGAAGAGGAGCTCCATGTTATGGCTTGGCTGTAAAACACTTCGAAGCTGGTGTCATAGATAAGGATTAAACAGGCAATGTTGGTGGTGTACTGTTTCATTTTGGAAAAGAGAAACTTAAAGTAAAAAAGGATGATCAAATTGCTCAGATCATTTGTGAATAGATTTTTTATCCAGAAATAGAACTCCAGGTGTTGGATGACGCCGAAGGGGGTTCTGGAGGTTTTGGTTCCACAGGAAAGAATTAAAATTTGGGCCAAGAATAGAAAATGAAAAACATGCTTTTTTTCTTAAAAATTAAGAGGTTTTTGCTTAAATTGTTGGTGCTTTGCACCATAGTACACTTAATAGCTTAAACAGCTATAAAAATATTTCATTTTCTTACAACAAATGAAAGGGTACAGTTAGGGTCACATAGCAACTTAATTTCTTCAGTCAATTGCTGCTTGTAAATCTGCTTTGTGGTGAGCTAATGCAAACATTTTTTAAATCTGATGTACAATTAACAGATTTTTTAATTATGTTATTTAACTCAAAAAATGATACCTCTTTAGCAAAAAGAGAAAGAAAATTGGACATAAGCAACAATCGTAAGTCATGACCAACTCTGACCTTCAATGCACAGCCATGACAGTAACACAGAAGGGATTTTCCTCTTCAAAGCAGTGCCATATCCACTGAATGTCCACTGTCCGTGCACCTTTCTTCTTCCAGATAGGAAGTGCAGGAAAAAAGGTCTCATCCTTCCCTAAGAAGTCCAAATATTCAGTCAAAGTGTTAGTGAAAAAAGCTGCTGCCTTTCTCAAGGTAAAGCCAATGTCAAAGTTTGAGAAATGTGTTCCAATCATGGTTAAATCCAGGGCCAATTGAGATACAGAAACTTTAGCAAAATGTCCGCTCAGAGAAAAATAGGAACCAAAACTTTTTCACAAACAGACCTTCTGTGTAGGTTTGGGCTGGAAGAACATAAGGGTTTTTGTACTTTGTGTTTGAGATCAGACCCTTGGACTTCGACCTCCCAATAGCCTCCCTCAAACACTGAGGCTTACAGAGGAGGGTTTCTCCCCAAGCCTCACAAATGTCCAGGGCCTCTTTTACCACCTCAACAAAGATCTTGGCCATGTCTGCCTTGGCAATGACCACATTTTCAGACACCAATCTGTAGGTGATGGGCTTCTAACGTGTGCCTTTGGGAAAGCGGAGGGCCATCTGTTCCTCAGAGAAAGATGTCATCTTCTGAGCCTCCTCTCCTACCACAGACAACCTCATCCTCTCCTTTATCATTGGTATTTATTGTCAGTCTTTTGGCCACAGGAAGGAATGGGCACGAGTTGTCCCCTTTCATCTACCCCTGAATCTGAGACCCTTGAATCTTGAACTCCCTTGGCTCACCTTTCCGGCACTTGGGTTCCTCCAACATTCTATCCTCAGGGATTCTGTTGGTGATGGTGACCCAGGGACCCTAATGCATGGCTGCTGTCTTGTGGGCCTAGCCGTATTTGTGGGTGATGTATACGCTTGGTCCATGGAGGCACTGCAGGTGCAGGAGCTCAGGCTGCGTGTGATTGTAGATCTACAATGTGGAAGTTTGAAATAGTTGTCAAGTCAGTTGTGATGCACATGTGTATAATCCCAGCACTCAAGAGGCTAAGGCAGGAGAATCCAGAGTTCCACACTATATGGGGAGATTCTTTCTCAGAAAACATAGGACAGAAGAAGAAGGAGGAGGAGGAGGAGAAAGCAAGGTCCTAAAATGTTAACTGTCACACCTGTGGTGCTTCTGCTGGGCCATATTTTATGAACAACTGGGTCACAGCTCCCTCCTGCCATTTACCCTCCCCACACACACTGGTTTTTCTGTTTCCCACAATTTTGAAGAGAATTTGGGATGGAGTACATTAGTTTTACATGAATGTAACAAATAATCATCAGTTTAGCCTCTTAAAGCCAAAGCCATTAATTTACTAGTTCACAGGTGGAAATTCAGAGTCAGCCACAGTGGAGAGCTTGCCTTGTCTAACGAAGGACGGGTCTTACCCTGATGCAGAATTAGGTGCCTCGGGATTGTGAGACCTGGGCTCCATTCTATCTGGCTTTGAGCCTAGGTTAGAGATGCTCTTAAGTCCTGGAGGCCCACTGGTTCTCCAAGCCTCCCTTCCTGGAGGCTGACTCTGTGTATACTGCCAGCAGTGGGGACTCTCGTGACTGGCAATCCCTCTAGGTGGCGATCGCTGTGGCTCTGGAGAGTTGTCTTTTATAAGTGCCCTAGTGACTGGATCAAGACCCACTCAGATTCCAGCCTGGATTTATTCAGTCCTCTGTTTCCTAAGTCCCCCAAGTTCTTGGGTCCACACAGAAAAAAGAACCCATAACACAGGGGAGACACCAGGGACAGGGGTTGCTTGGTCCTTATCAGAATTTTGTTCTTCCAGGGATATTCTGAGCTTATATTTCATTATAATAAATGAAATGTTTATAGTAAATAGTAAGACTTAAAAAAACTGATTAGGTAGCAAGTCCTTTATGAGGTGAAGGAGGTAGGGAGGAGAATATGGAAATATTTGTTTCAGTTTTTTACATTATACATCTTTATATATTGTATACATTATGTATCTGTTGCAGAGTAGCACAAAACAGACATTTTACATTTTGAAGCATAAAAATACATAGCACACTAGGAGAAAATTATATCAGAGAAAGTTTATTAAGGAATAAGAACACATTATAAGCTTTTAAACAGTTTTTATATATTTCACATATTTGATAGAAAATATGAAAGATTTATTGGCATATCTTGAAAATATTTTAGAGAATTATATAACCATTTAATTTTTAAATAACAAAATTTACAATATGCCAAGCATCCTTTACAACGGTTTGAAGTTATAATTAAAATCTTTAAATATGGATATAAACATATGTGAGATTTTAAATTCTTTAAAGCTTGAAAAACAGTACCCTTCTGAATTAATTTATGCCATCATGATGAAACTCATTCAAGCTCTAAGCAACTTGCTTTCTCACCATTTCTTCACTAATTCTGTTCTCCTCCTACAGAATGAGAGCTTCTAGTTTCTGAGTAAAGAACCTTGCAGCACCTCTCCATATGTGAAGATGTTAGTTCATCACAACGTGAATCAAAACATTGAAGCTTTATCTTAACAGGTTTTTTTTTTTGTATTGGCTTCTATCCAAACATTACATAAAGTATTACAAAACCTAGATTTTAATACTTCAAAATGAGAACTGAAATTGGTCCCTGCTTTATAAGAGTTTCTTTGACTTGCAGTCTAGTGTTTTAGTGAGTATATGATATAATATAGCAAGATCTAGACCTCCCCATCAGTAATATATATCAAAAGTTCATTTAATACTAACATAAATATTTCCCTTGCAGGGAAATTAAATTGAATGTAATCACTTGAATTTCTGGAGCTATGAGAATAGAGTTAACAATAAAAATAACATGATAGTCTTCAAAAATAGATGTTAAAACTGAAGTTGTAATAATATGAGTATTCAAAGTTCTGAGGGCGGATCATGCTTTGATTCTAGGAACCAATTTCACTTTGCTTACAGAAGGGAGGTAAGCATGCTGCAGGACACCTCTGAAATTCATGCACAATCCAAAGCCATCCTTTCTCCTTCTCTGTGATACATACTAGAGCCAGGCTTTGCAAGCCCCACAGAACCTTATCTTTACAACCCTCAGTATTCACACTGTCATTAGAAACATGATGGGGAAGTTATGAACAAAAAGAAGCTAGGTGAAAGGAGGAAAACACCCATAATTTGAAAATTAACTCCTTAAAAAAAAAAGCCAGGCATGAGCATACATGTCTATAATCTCAGCACACATGAGGCTGGGGCAGGAGAATTGCGAATTCTAGGCCTACATGGGTTACATACAAGTTGAAGGCCAACTAACTATCTCAAATCTTAAAAAAATAAAAAAATAATAAGCTGTACAACTGGGTGGTACTGCACTCGTCTGCCACACACAAGGCCGGCCACCAAGTTCAATCCCCCATGCAGTTCACCTCGATGGTTCTCTCTCACTATATGCTAGAGAATGAATTTGTCTAAGCCTCTGTGTTCCTCATTTTTCTCTTAAAAAATACGTGGTTCTTACTGGACACAATGACTCACACTTGTAATCCTAGTACTCAAGAGGTGGGGATTGGGAGGATCCAGATTTGAGGCCAGCCTGGGCAAAAAGTTCTTAACCAATAAAAAGCTGGCATGGTAGCAGCTCAAAGCATAACTCGAGACCCTATTTGAAAAATAAGTAAAACATAAAGGGCTGAGGGCGTGCCTCAAGTGGTAGAGCATCTGCCTAGCAAGTGCAAGACCCAGAGTTCAAACCCCAGGATTGCCCCTGCCAAGAATATTTGGTTCTCTACCTACATGATAGAAAGTTCTTGGCAATGAAGTGTGGGTATGCAGCCCATACCCCCAAGTGGTCCACAAGGATATTGAAGCATAAGGAAAAGAATAATTCCAAAAAGGAAAAAAGCTCTTCTATTTATGCTTATTCTTATTTTAAAAAGATTTAAACATTTACTAATATTTATTGTACAAAATGATTACAGCACATCATCAAGCATATAAATAAGTGCATAAGTATTAGGTTATTCAAAAATATTTTACTGGTAAGATATCTGATTTTGAAAATGAGAACAGTCTTCTAGATTAATTCTTCAAAACTACAAACCTCAGAGGTGCTAGAGCCTGGAGCCATCAGCTCTGCCCTGCACGGGTGAGATAGCTTTTCACACAAACTATCGCAGGCCAAAGAGAGTCAGCCTATATTTTACAGTGTTCCAGATAAAAATTTCAGACACTGGATATAACAAATTTAGCTGCTTTCTAAGCCTCAATGTCAGGATAATTTTTGAGTTGCTTTTAAAAAGATAAAAGCAGTTAACTTTTTTCCCACTGAAAAGTGGCACCATTCTTCATCCTATCACAAAAATTCTTCCTCTAAAATCCCTCATAACGTTTTAAAAAACATTCTTTCTTTTCTGTTCCAAGCTCAATTACAATAAATAAAAGAAAATTTATGCTAGAACTGTCATCATTATTTAGCAAAACGTTTCCAGAATCATTCTTGACAAAAAGAGCCTTCTCGGATGAAATTTATGGGCTGAAGTGGTAAAGTTGTCATTCCCCTAAAGGACAATGTGTCTCTAATTTTCAGATGGAAAATAAGGAAGAAACATAAGCATAAACTTATTTTTTCTATAACCTTGACAACTTCATTTTACACTTCACACAGTATTTTTTGAGCATGCTGAGCATTGTGGAGGAAATGGCAAAAGCATGCACAAATCCAGGCTCTGTCTTCCCAGACATAAAGGATCTGATATTTTAAGGTATTCTCAATTTTCTGCATTAGCCTTAGTGGGGGAATTTCTTAACTGTTATAGTCTCACAAAAAAAAAAAAAAACAATGTCTTAGGGACCTTAAATTCACCATGGTTTATAGTTCCTGCTTGGCTTTTCCTGTTGTGCCGCTTTAATTATAACACAGACATTTATTGTAGACACAAAGCTGAAAATGTTCTAGATATTCAGAGACGGTGAGCTTCCCATTTTATTTTCAAAGAATTTTTTGTTGAGTCTAAAACAGGTTTCAGTAGAAGTTAAGTCTGAGATGACTAAAATGGATCTAGTTAAATAAAAACAACACTGTGCTGCAAGCTATTTTCATGCTTCCTTTTTCTAGCTGTAAAATATAAAGGAAGAAAATCCACAAACTGGGAAAGAAAGATGAGTTCCCTTCATGGTAGAGCACTGGGTGTACATGAACGGGGAAGATCCATCCATTGTCTTCATTCCACCAACTCTGCAATGATTCTCAAATGGGTTTCTCTAGTCATTTAACTTTTGAGTATGGGAACATCAAGACAGAAGATAATAAAAAGTTAAGAAAGAAAGAAAAGAAGGGGAAAGCCAGAAAAAGAAAGGAAGGTATGCTCCATAGTGCTTGCCATTTCCTCCAGGGTGGAAGAACAGGATTCAAACAGACCCCTGTCCCTCTGTTCCTTGGTTCTTCCCTGCCCACCCAATCTGCCTCCTCTAAGCTAGTGTGGAGAGATCTCTAACCATGCTGGGGCAGCTGTCCGCTGCAGTATTTGGCTTAAAGTGCTCCTCCTGTCCTTAGATAATGAGAATTGTCCCAGAAGACTGGGTCTATGGGATTTGTATCTATTAACTTGTTTTTAGCATTGGATGTGAAATCCAAGGAGGTGATAGTCACAGCATATTGAAAAGCACATACATTCCTAATAGCTTTCAGACTGTCTCTAAGATACATTGGTATTGGAAGGTTTCGTTTCTGAGATATTTTTTCTTGCTATAAGCATTGCACAACCAATAAAACTCTCTAGGATAAGTAAAACCACTTCAGATATGACACCTTGGTTGATTGGTTAATTTTAGTTTTAATTGCTATTTTGGTACCTTACTGAATATTAATAAAATGGGAAAAATGCCAAGCTAAAACAAAACAAAAAAGAAATGGAGGAAAAAAAGCAAACACAAGCAAATTGTTCAGAATATATCTGTGTTTGACTTTTAACATTATTACCATTTTTTCTAAAAGAATTTATTTTGTGTTCAGTGCAGTTATAGCAGTATTCTAGTACCTCTCAACAGGTAACATTACTACTTCATTCAAAAAACATTTACACATACACACAATCTTGCAATGCAAGATTACATATTCTTTAAAATGTATCATTAGGTGATAGATAACATCATCGCACAAACAGTATAGGTCAATCACTGCACGTGTCTCTGGATGCAGTCAACAGGCAAGGTAAGCATGATACATCTATGGCTGCTGCTGGAATAACAAGACACACTGCTATACAGTCCACATTTGTTTAATAAGTACAAGGAATGCACTCTAAATAGCAATCAAATGTACAGTGTCCAATGTTACACACAGCACATAACTGCTGGCAGTGAAGGAGATTCACTTCCCCAGCATGATCACAAACAATAGCTACAACATCACAGAGTGGCAGGGAGTTTGCAGCTCCATTATTTTATATATATGGAACCACTTTTGTGTATGTGATCTATCCTTGACCAAAATGTGATGCATGACTATATAAACATAAATATTCAGATGAAAACTAATTCAATTCCTACCCAAAAAGGTATCCATATCTAAACCCAAATTGTATTTTCAGATCTTCCCCTTCTCTTTTGTCACAGTGATGGCTCCTTTCCTACCTAGGAATTATTCTCAACCTGTGGCCTAGGTCTCACATTATTTTCCTAAGGATATCATTCGTTCGTTTACCTCTCTTTACACTTCCTTCTGCTCTACTTCTTTTACCTTATAAACATGGAAATACTGTCAAATGTCTCCTGTCTTCACAATAACTCCTCATCCTCATATGCCCCTCAGCTACATTGCCTAGTTGCTTCTCACTTGTGAATTGGGCTTCTCAAAGTTGTCAATCTATGCTGTCTTCACTTCCTTAACTCTTATTCACTCCTAAGTGGTCTGGAATCTGGCTCCTCCCTTCATCACGCCACTCAAACTCCTCTCACATACCAAATGTAAAACTTCACAGCATTGATCACTCACTTCCTTCAAGAAAAAAAAAAAATCTGCCTCTTGCAGTTTCCGGATCTCCAAGCTATTCTTGGAGATTGTCTTCCTCCCTTCCTCCCTCCCTCCCTCCTTCCCTCTCTCCCTCCCTCCTTCCCTCCTTCTCTCCTTCAGTCCCTCCCTCCCTCCCTTCATTCCTTCTTTCCTTCCTGTGTCCCAGGTTGGCCCCATACTCAAGATCCTCCTGCCTTAGCCTCCCAAATGCTGAGATTGCAGGTGTGAATCACCACTCCCAGATGTTTTTCTTCTTTTGACATACTTTTCAGTCTCCTACTGAGCTCAACTTTTGCCAGGTACCAAAGTTCCTAGGGCTCCTCCCTGAGCCCCTTTCTTTATTCATTCTACTTGTGACAGTTCCATGCATTCCTTCTTCTTGTTAGTGTCTCTTTCAAAAACCAAGGAAGCAAAGTGACAAATAAAAAATTATTTGTCACTCCAGAGGTCTGACACCACCAGCACTGAAATTTTTTGCTCTGCTCTGTTTTTTCTCAAAACTTTATAGCATTTATACCTCTAAAGGGCAGATGACAGGCTTTGGTTGTGACGTTTCTTACAGCAACAGAATTTTAGAGTTTGGTTTTTAACTGGAGATTAGATTATCATCAAACTGCTTGTATTAAGTTTATTAATATGACAGATTTAGATGACACAGACGATGAGGTGGATTGTTGAATTTGGGTGATGCGTACATGAGGATGCCTTATCTCCTACTTATTTCATTGTTCCACTGCAAAACATTCTTCTTAATTCTCATCTCCTTGGAGTTTACATTTTCATTTATAAGAGTTCTTTCATTACTCTTTTTCTTTTATTAAGATTGGTTTTCCCTACATAGCGTAGGCTGCTCTTGAATTCACTATCATCCTACCTCAGTCTTAGGATTCCAAGTATTAGGGTTCTTATGTGTGTGCCATAAGCCTGATGGAAATTGTCACCTCAAGAAATTAAAAGGATAATTTAACCCAGGTCTTACATGTGAGACTTAATCAGCTCACTGTGCATAGAGGTTTACCAAGGGTTCAAGAAAGTTGAGATGAACTGTTGTGCAAAACTCTACATGAGCATCTGTGACCCATTGAACAGGCTAAAGTAAAGTAGAACATTTAGGGCTAGCACCTTTAAGATTATTTACAAAAATAGCAGTGAGAAGGGCACACCACAAAAAACCTTCACCATCTGAAAACACGTGTCTTTGAATCACCTCTGTAAAGGTGACAGCTTTGAGTTTTGTTATTTGAAGAACACCTGTTTTGAAAATAAAGGTGTATTGCATGGTCCTGCACACCTTCTAACATGGTCCCTGCTTGGACTCATCAACTGTATGTGCCTGTAGTCAACTGAATGGTGCCCTTTTCACAAAATATATGCCTTCATGCAATTCCCCGGAATCTGAATATTGTTTTATATGGCAAAACAATGAATATTGATCATAGGGTAAAAGGTGCAGCTGAGTTTAAAGATCTTACAAGGAAAAGGTCATCTTGTATTATCTGGCTGGGCCCTAAAGGCAGTCACATCCATCCTTAGAAGAGAGACTTGGGAAGAACTTACAAGGAGAGATAGACAAAGATGTGTAGGTGAGTGAAGATAGAGCAACAAGACGTACAGGCATAAACCAGGGAACATGTGTAGCAATCAGAACCTGCAAGAGTTGGGCATAGCCTTTACCCAGAGAGATTTTTGGGAATGTGGACCTTTTGATACTTTGATTTCAGACTTTTGGTCCACAGAATTGTGAGACAATAAATATCTGTCATTTCAAGCTGCCTAGGATATGGTCATTTGTTACACCAGCCCTAGCAAACTAAGGCAGTTGCTCTGATCCATTCTCTAATATGTTTCTTTTAAAGCTAATTTGCTATTCAACATATTACTGGCTGCTAACTTAGAATTAAAGAAAATTAATGTACAGCCTTTTAGAGAATTCCTTCAAAAATTTATTTGTATAAAGAAAAGCGTCAGTTTTAGAGTTTTCCATATGTATCACAAGAGGCTGAGAAGGTCTTTACTAATTGCAGTTTGTGTCCAGTGTGTGGAGATGGAGTGACCACTTAACATCTTCAGATAAAACTGAAGTTACTGATCCAGACAATGATCAAAGCATTGTGCTCTCCCTGCTAGTGTCACAGAAACAGCAAAAGAGTATTCCCCTTACCTTGTACAATTCAGAATGGTGCTTAACAATGTTTAGAAAAAGAGATGTCTCTTTGATTTGCAGGACCCAGTGGAAAATAGAAATGGGAGCTTCTCATTCACACCTGTAATCCTAGCACTGGGGAGGCTGAAGTAGGAAGATCATGAACCTGCTCTATAGCCTGAGCTACAGACAAGGTTAGCCTGAGCTACGGTGAGACCCTGACTGAGAAAAGCAAAACAAAAAAGAATTACTAAGAATATCAAGACAGCAGAGAATTAAATTAAGTGCAGGGTCCTTTGAGCATGAGACCCTGTGTGACTAGCTCTACAGATCAATCACCCATGAGACCAAGCCTGCCTGGACATATTTTCCAATTCTGGTTTTATACTAAGAAGAGAGTGCATTTTCAGTGAAAACCTACTGGGGTTACTCCTGTAACAGTGTGGCAGAGACCCAGGGGCAAAAGACTGGCAGCTGGCATCTTTCAACATGGAATGAAGTGCAATGAGCCACAGAGCATCTCCCAAATAATTAGAGATGATGATAGGAAAGAAATGGAGCTGGAACTAGGCCTGTGGACAAGTATCAGAAGAAAGCAAGATCTCATTAGCAGCATAATTAATAAAGGTTCTCATCTAGCCTTGACCAAGCATATTTATGAACAAGCAAAATGTAGATAAAAAGATAGATGATAGGAACTAGTTTATAGTAATAATATATAACATAGTAATATATATGCTGATATATATGAATGGAGGTAATAAATGTACATATACCTGCATTTCTATCTTTCCATCCCTTTCTTCTCTACTACTTTTATCACAAAAGCATTTTAAAACTGTCAAATATTATATAATATAATGACAGTATATACCTGTTCATATCAATATTTCCATATGTATTAGTTGGAGCTCTCTACAGAACCAATAATGTTTATATGTTTATTTATAAAAGGAGATTTGCTGGATTGGTTTCCATGATTGGAGGCTGGGTATAGACAGCAATGGATCTCTACACCAGGAGTGCCAGAGAAAACAGTAGCTGTCAATCCAAGAAGCTGGAAGTCTGAGAACAAGAGAGACCAGTGATGCAATCCAAGCTCCTTGGAGAGTTGCTGATGTGAGTTCACATGGGAAGGGTGAAGAAGTTGGAGTCTGATGTCTACCTGAAATGGTAGCAGCAACAGAGTTGAGCTTGCATATGCTGGCTAGCTTCCTCCTTCTTTCACCTTTATTCCATTTGTGGCCACATCCTAACAGGTGGTGCTGCCCACATTCAGGGTAGATCTTATGCCCTCAGTTACTGTCCCACACATCAGTCCTTTCTGGAAATGCCATTACAGAAGTGTGCTTTACGAATCTCCTAGGCATCACTCCATCCAGTCAAGTTGGCAATCATGGTTAATCATCACAGCATATAGTAACTTATGATGCTATTTTGTATATAATATATGTGATATTTTACATAGTGCATAATATGTGCTATAAATTATATTGTTATAATAATGCATACTAATTTATATAATATCTAACAGATTATATTGTATAAATCATATGATTTTTAATTGATATAAAATATTCTGTGTAGTATCTACTGTACTAGTGAGGGACCTGATGGAAGCACTGAAGAAGTGTTCAAACCTATGGATTTTAGCATGGCTCAAAAACCAGGTACAGTGAGAGAAATAAGTAGTAGAACCCCAATCTGTAGAATGAGAGAAGTGAATTCTAGGAAAATCTGAATAGAAATGTTCCTGCCATGTCCAACTGAGTGTTTTCACTAATTATTTAATTTAAAAGCAATTGAATTTGTTATCTTTTACAATAGTACTTTAAGGTTTGCATCAAATTAAGCTCACATTAACTTTCTAGTAAAAAGTTGAGGAAATGAGAGCCCTTCACAGAATGTTATTATGATCAAAAGTGTATTTGTATCTTGACACGGTAGATACATCATCAAGAGCAGGCATGGACAGAATGAAGAGTCAGACATGGACCTTGCTTCAGCAACAGGAGGAGTAAGAAGGGAGAGGGAGAATGGGGAAGGGGAAGAAGGAGAGGAAGAAGAGCAATAAATTCCATGTAACCTATAATTTAGAAATTAGAATAAATAAACTCGACACTTCTTGAAACCCTCAAAATTACTAGCTTTCTTATTCCAACCCCAAAACTATGAGATACCATATCTGTTGTCTGCTAGCATATTGACATAACTTCATGATAAGAAGTCTTCTGGTTCACCAGGGCCCAGTTATATTTTCTTTTCTTTTTTTAATTTTTAATTTTTTTATTGTTGTGTTGAATGAGGGTACATTGTGGCATTTACAAAAGTTCTTACAATATATCAAATATATCATGCTTGAATTCACTCCCTCCACCATTCTCCTTCATCCCTCTCTCCTCCCATTCCTGGAATATTTCCAACAGGTCTCATTTTTCTATTTGCATACATACATACACAGTATTTGCACTGTATTCATCCTTCCACACTCTTTCTCTGTCTCTCCCCCCTCCCACTAGTACCAGTCCCCTGAGACAGGACCTGTTCTGCCCTCTTGTTCTCCAATTCTGTAAAAGAAAAAAAAATGACATCTTTGGTTGTTTAAGATAGCTACAAAGGGAGTTTTCTTGTGACATTTCCCTGTTTATACATATTATAACCTGAATTTGGTTCATCTCCTCTATTTTTCTTCTTCTTACCTTAGTCCCCTTCTTATGGTGATTTCAATAGATTTAAAAATTCTGTATTCATTCTTGCATAGGAAGTACATCAACCATATTAACCTTCTTAATTTCTTTCTTTTACCCTCCCCCTCTTATATGTGACCTCTCCTTAGCATGACCAGTTTTTCATAATTTGATGTATTATATTAGATCTATATTCCACATGAAGGAAAACAGGTATCTTTTGGCCTCCTGAACCTGGCTAACTTCACTTACAATGATGTTCTCCTGTTCTATCTATTTACCTGCAAGTGACAAATTTTCATTCTTCTTTCTGGCTAAATAAAATTCCTTTTTATATAACTACCACATTTTCTTAATTCATTCGTCAGTAGTGGGGCATGTTGGCTGTTTCCATAGCTTAGCTATTGTGAACAGTGCTGCAATAAACATGGGTGTGCAGGTGCCTTTATTGCAACCTGACTTACATTTCCAACACTCAAAATCATTTTACCTATGGTTCTTTCAGACAAAATTAGCACGCTTTTAACAGCTAACATTGATGGAGCATTCTCCTACATTCTGTCATGAAATGGCTCATTTAATACTCATAAACATGCATGAGGGAAACACTTACATCTTGACATTTCACAGTTGAACAAACCAAGGCCTCGGGAGGTTAAAAAATTTGCCCAGAGACACAGGTAGTAGGTCAAGTGGTGAGGGTTCAGTATTCATGCATCACTGGGACTCTTATTGTCTGCCATACTATCTCTGGATTAGAAAAACAGCTGCATTCCCAGTAGGTGAAATCTTCAACACACACATGCATCAGTGTGAGAATTACTGCACAGAACAGGGCCCAACACAGAGCAAACTCCATGAAGTATTAAAGTTTGTGTTCTGGGTACAGCACCTCCCAGAGCTTCCTTGTTTACCCTTTTATGTGTCTCCTATTTCCGTTTTGTGCAATCTGGCCTCAAGATCTAGGTTGTTCTTTTACTGTTACAGATTCTTTTAAATTTTGATAGAACATTTGATTACTAATCATACACCCTGCCAAGGTCTACTCAACATGAGTGGATGAAAATCACTTCGTCCAGCATGCTCTATTTTCCTATGAGTGGAAAAAGAGTGAGTGTTCTGTTCTTATTATCCTGCATCTTATTTCTGGTAAACTACTTTGTTCTGACTACCTGCCTTTGAGGCTGTATCCCCCAACCTCCCCACCTCTCCATCTCTCAGGTTCTATAAGCCACCATTCTAAAAGTTTAAACCCTTGACCCTGTGGCAAATAGACAAAAAAAGGAACTTTTTGTTTAACCCAAGATGAACATAGATTCCCTTATTTGGAAAAAATACATAACAAGATATTCATACTTAACACCTTCAAATACCTCTGTTCTGAAGGATTCTGGAATTATTACTGTCTAATTGTGCTATTACCAATACCACCTAAGTTAGTTATATTTAACATGTATATCTGCTTTCCTATTTAAAATCAAGTTACATGGCTGGAGATAGTGGTGCATGACTATAATTCCAGCTACTCAGGAGGTGGAAATAGGAATATTATTATTTGAGATCAGCTCAGGTCAAAAGGTTTTAAGCAAAGTTAGCTTGAAATCCTATCTGGAAATAAACCAAAAGCAAAAGGACTAGGGGTATTGTTCAAATGATAGAGCACCTGCCAAGCAAGCATGAGGGCCTGAATTCAATCACTACTACCACTCCTACAATAGCAACAAAAACAAAAAATCAGGTAACAGAAAAACTGTGACCTAAATGTAAATATTAAAATTACACACACAGGGTGGATTCCAAGATGGCGGCTAGAGGGAGGAGGCAGAAAGTGTGCTTCCTAAAGTAAAATCTTGGACAGAGGCTGGAGGTACACCTTACAGGAAAAACCACCAAGAAGAGGCAAAACTTTGACTCCTCCACACCTCCAGCTTTCACATAGCATCTCCACTTCACATTAACCAGAGAAACCAGGAGGGCTCCCATGCCACCACCAGACGGCAGCACCCAGATGGCTTGGGAAGATGCAGATCACAAGATGAGCTAAGCGGTATGCGGTACTCCCACAGACAACCCCGGGCCAGATCAGCATTGCCCCCTGGACAGACCAACCCCCATCCAGGGAAAAAAGAGAAACTGAAAAATAAGCAATAACAACAAAAGAGACATGTAGCAAAGAGCGCAGGGCACCCTGAGCACCAAAGACAGGGGAGGGGAAATCCCTCACAACAAGCCAGCTGGAGAAGGCAGGAGTGGTGGCACATGACGAGCAACCAGGAGCAGGAAACTTGCAAAAGTGGCAGTGGGAGGAAAACTACACAGGAGAGGAAAGAAGACCCACTGCCCATGTCAGCTGTAAATAAACAAGCCAGCCAGAGAAACCTGGTGCAGTGTCACCTCCCCCAGTGTGCTTGGAAAGGGGAAAGCTTGTAGCAGTGGCGGTCCCACCCAGGAGAACTCTCAGTAAACAAAGCCTGCAGGGCCAGGTGAGTGTTAAACTCACTCCTGAGATCTGCATAAATAAAGCCTCCAGCAACAGCAGGCTGATGGCAGTGGGCAGGTGAATCACAGCCGCAGATAGCCATTCACAGAACTGTCTCCAGACTCTTTTTTTTCTCTCTTCCTTTGATGAGACAACAACTGAACTACACCTGCATGCTAAAAAACTTACTGAAACTGTATTGCATTTGAACTTGTGACACTTTATAGTGTTTTTTTGTTTTGTTTTGTGTTGTTTTGTTTGGTTTTGTTTTAGTTTTTTTCCCCTTTGAAGAGACAATGACAGAACTACTTCTGAGACACCATCTCCAGGATTGGAGGCTGTGGGACAAACACCAAAATTATTAAGACTGAAAATTTATTGCATTTGAACTTGGAGATTTTTTTTTCATTTTTTTCAATCCTCTCTCTGTTACTCTAATGCCTGTTCAGCTTACTGTTGATTAGTGCATTAACTCTCCCTGTTTATATCTTTGAAACTTTTTTGTTTGTTTCTTTGTTTTGTTTTTTCCTACTTGTTTGTTTTTCCCTTTTCCTTTAACTTCTTTGCTTTCCATCTCCTCTCACCCTTCCATTCTAAATATCACAGTTGTTATTATTACAAGCTAGAAAATACTTAATTGCACACAGTACAGGGACAATAACAACACCAACAGCAATGATAGGAAGACAGAAAAAACAGGGAAACCAAGTTCCCCACAGCAAAAAGTTAGTACAGGAACCAGAGGGAAATGAAGAAAACAGATACTCAGATCCAGACTCCAACAAAATGAAGATAAACTATGCCAAAAAACCCGATGACCCCTATAAGAACAATCTAAAAGAAGAAATGCTACAGGTAATCAATGAGAATTTTATAGAGATGATATTGGATATAGCCAACCAAAATGTACAGGAGACACTCAAGAAAGAAGAGCTTGGGGTGAGATCTTCCGGGCAATGAGTGAAAATAACTTCAACCCCAGGATACTCTACCCAGTAAAACTATCATTCAAAATAGATGGAGCAATAAAAGTCTTCCATGATAAGCACAAACTAAAACAATATGTGACCACAAAGCCACCACTACAAATGATTCTTCAAGGGATTCTGCACACAGAAAATGAAACCCAACATAACCATGAAAAGGCAGGCAGCACCAAACCACAGGAAAAGAAAAACCAAGAAATTAGAGAATAACCTCAACTTAGGTACACACAATCAAACCTTCGTCTCCTTAATGAACATTGATGCAAAAATCCTCAAGAAAATAATGGCAAACCGAATTAAACAACACATCAAAAAGATTATTCACCACAACCAAGGAGTCTTCATCCCAGGAATGCAGGGATGGTTCAACATACAAAAATCAATAAACATAATAAACCACATTAACAGAAGCAAAGACAAAAACCACTTGATCATCTCAATAGATGCAGAAAAAGCCTTTGATAAGATCCAACACCATTTCATGATAAAAGCTCTAAGAAAACTAGGAATAGAAGGAAAGTACCTCAACATTATAAAAGCTATATATGACAAACTTATAGCCAGCATTATACTTAATGGAGAAAAACTGAAACCATTCCCTCTAAAATCAGGAACTAGACAAGGACGCCCACTATCTCCACTCCTGTTCAACATAATACTAGAATTCCTAGCCAGAGCAATTAGGCAAGAAGAAGGAATAAAAGGAGTACATATAGGTAAAAAAAAAACTGTCAAAATATCCTTATTTGCAGATGATATGATCCTATACCTTAAAGACCCAAAAAACTCTACTCAAAAGCTCCTAGACACCATCAATAGCTATAGCAAGGTAGCAGGATGTAAAATCAGTATAGAAAAATCATTAGCATTTCAATATACTAATAATGAACAAACTGAGAAATAATATATGAAAACAATTCCATTTACAATAGCCTCAAAAAAATCAAATACCTAGGTGTAACCTAACAAAGGATGTGAACGACCTCTACAAAGAAAACTATACACTTCTGAAGAAAGAGATTGAGGAAGACTATAGAAAGTGGAGAGATCTCCCATTTTCATGGATTGATAGAATCAACATAGTAAACATTGTCTATACTCCCAAAAGTAATCTACATGTTTAATGCAATTCCCATCAAAATTCCAATGACATTCATTAAAGAGATTGAAAAATCTACTGTTAAATTTATATGGAAACATAAGAGGCCACGAATAGCCAAGGCATTGATACCAATGCTGGAGGTATCACAATACCTGACTTCAAACTATATTACAAAGCAATAACAATAAAAACAGCACGGTACTGGCACAAAAACAGACATGAAGACCGGTGGAACAGAATAGAGGACCCAGATATGAAGCCACACAACTATAACCAACTTGTCATTGACAAAGATACTAAAAATATACAATGGAGAAAAGACAAAGGAGCTAAAAATATACGATGGAGAAAAAGCAGCCTCTTCTGGGAAAACTGGTTAGCAGTCTGCAAAAAACTGAAAGTAGATCCATGTATATCACCCTATACCAAGATTAACTCAAAATGGATCAAGGACCTTAATATCAGACCACAAACTCTAAAGTTGATACAGGAAAGAGTAGGAAATACTCTGGAATTAGTAGGTATAGGCAAGAACTTTCTTAATGGAACCCCAGCAGCACAGCAACTAAGAGATAGCATAGATAAATGGGACTTCATAAAACTCAAAAGCTTCTGCTCAACAAAAGAAATGGTCTCTAAACTGAAGAGAACACCCACAGAGTGGGAGAAAATATTTGCCAGCTACACATCAGACAAAGGACTGATAACCAGAATTTATAGGGAACTTAAAAAACTAAATTCTCCTAAAACTAATGAACCAATAAGGAAATGGGCAAGTGAACTAAACAGAAATTTCTCAAAAGAAAATATGCAAATGGCCAAAAAACACATGAAAAAATGCTCACCATCTCTAGCAATAAAGAAAATGCAAATTAAAACCACACTAAGATTCCACCTCACCCCTGTTAGAATAGCCATCATTAGCAACACCAACAACAACAGGTGTTGGCGAGGATGCGGGGAAAAAGGAACCCTCTTACACTGCTGGTGGGAATGTAAACTAGTACAACCACTCTGGAAAAAAATTTGGAGGCTACTTAAAAAGCTAAACATTGATCTACCATATGATCCAGCAATACCACTCTTGGGGATATACCCAAAAGACTGTGACACAGGTTACTCCAGAGGCACCTGCACACCCATGTTTATTGCAGCACTATTCACAATAGCCAAGTTTTGGAAACAGCCAAGATGCCCCACCACTGATGAATGGATTAAGAAAATGTGGTATCTATACACAATGGAATTCTATGCAGCCATGAAGAAGAACGAAATGTTATCATTCGCTGGTAAATGGATGGAATTGGAGAACATCATTCTGAGTGAGGTTAGCCTGGCCCAAAAGACCAAAAATCATATGTTCTCCCTCATATGTGGACATTAGATCAAGGGCAAACACAACAAGGGCATTGGACTACGAGCACAAGATAAAGCGAGAGCACACAAGGAAGGGGTGAGGATAGGTAAGACACCTAAAAAACTAGCTAGCATTTGTTGCCCTTAACGCAGAGAAACTAAAGCAGATACCTTAAAAGCAACTGAGGCCAATAGGAAAAGGGGAACAGGTACTAGAGAAAAGGTTAGATCAAAAAGAACTAACCTAGAAGGTAACACACATGCACAGGAAATCAATGTGAGTCAACTCCCTGTATAGATATCTTTATCTCAACTAGCAAAAACCCTTGGTCCCTCCTGTTATTGCTTATACTCTCTCTTCAACAAAATTAGAGATAAGGGCAAAATAGTTTCTGCCAGGTAGCAAGGGGATGGAGAGGAGAGTGGGGGGGTTAGGGAGGGGGTGGAGGAAGGGTGGAGAAATGACCCAAATATTGTATGCACAGATGAATTAAAAATAAATAAATAAACAACTCATACACTTCAAAAAAATAAATAAAATAAAATTACACACACAATGAAGATAGAGACTCTGCCCATAGGACATTCCCTTATGTCAAATACAAGTTAAAAAAGAGGAAGAAGAACTCTGTTATGTTGGAAAATTTTCCCAAAGAAAGCAATGTGGCCTCACATTTCATCTAGAAGCTGACATTCTGGATTTAGACACAGAGAATTGAATATTTGCATAATTAAAATCATCCTAAGATTATGAAAAGTGAAACAATATGTAATATGGATGCTTAGGAAATCTATGAGTCTGTCATCCTTTGTCTTTCATTATAGTGGTATTCCTAAAATAGAGGTCACAAACATCTCAAATATTCTGAGTATCTTCACGTAAATACATATTGTCTTTTAGTTTTCTCACATCTCTCTCCACTTTCATATCCATTCTAATGTTTTTTAGCATCATTTTTGGTTTATTTCTTTCAATGTTTCAAAAGGACCCTGTGTCCTGACTCCATAGCCAAAGAAAACCAATACACACAGATACACACACACACACACACACACACACACACACACCAACATATTGATTAATGAGTCCAAATCCACAAGAGCAATCAAAAACAAAACAGATACACTTAAGTACAAATATTTTCACATTCTAGTACAATAAATTTCGGCCCACTGAACCATGCTGCTTCAGTAGGACATCCAGTACATTGTTACTGATCAGCAGTTGCCAAATGTTTAACTACCGGTAAAAATAGCTTGTGTTCAACCTATGAATGACACTAGGTCAAAGCAAAACTGCTTCAAAACACAGCATTATTATCCCATCTATTGTTTTTGAATTTTATGCTGCAGGAGGCCAACACAAATCAGCGTTTCTTGGTGGGTTTATTACCTTTCTATCACAGCCATAGCTACCGCAGCAAGAATAGCAACTCTGACTAAAGCAAATCACAGTATACCATTCTGGAAAGAAGAGCTTGAATGTTGCCAACCACTAGTGCCAACATCTCCTGCCATTTGAAAACATGGCCAGGCATCATGGGACTCTCAACAAAGCCATGTTTGGTTATACCCTGACACAGAGGGTTAGATGTGACTCATTAGATATTTAGTAAGTTTTATCACTGTTTGTCATTTCCTCTACCTATATCAAACCTTCTCTATCTGGAATTTTCTCTGCTGAACTGAGATCTTAGTAGCCTGCACTTTTCTTCCAAATCAAGAACTTGATTTGGGTTTATTCACTGTTAGAGATGTGGTTAAAAACATGCTACAATTTACTTTGATTTTTGCATATATGCTTTAATCTAGTCAGTGTTTTATTCACTTGACAATAAGAAACTAAGGGGAATTTCAAGCAGGAAATTAATTTGATATTTAGAAATCTTTGAAACCAGAAAATCCTCTATTTCAACATTCTTTATGTCATAGTAAACTGAGGTCCAGAGAAGTTAAAAGACTCTCTCAGGTCACACAACCAGGTCAATAACTGAAACTGAAACTGAAATCCCCAGACTGTTGAAGCTTATCCTCTTCCAAAATGTGTTGACCTTTATTACACTATCAATAGGAAGTAACCAATATCTATAACTGGTCATAGACATCAACAATGTACTTCCATGGAAGTGACAGCTTTTATTTTAATTATTGGCCATTTATCTTCTTTATATTAATTCTCAGAAACTTTAAAAAGCATTTTAATAACTCTTGGAAATTTACCTATTCTTCATCACAAAACAAATGAACAAGTATATGTTAATGTTCCATTGCTATGACAAATGCCTGAGAAAAACACCTTGAAGGAAAGATTTATCATGGTTTCAGAGATTTCCATCCATGGTTGGTCAGCTCCACTGTTCTTCGGTCCATGGTGAGGTAGAATACCATGGTGGGGAGCATGTGGTAGAACAAAGTTGTTCACCTCATTGTGGTCAGAAAGCAGGGACTCTAAACAGAGGCTAGGGACAGTATATGACTATCAAAATCTCCTCTCCAGTGACTCACCTCTTTTAACTAGGCCTCACCTTCTAAGTCTCTACTATCTCCCAATGATGCATGAAGTTATGACTCCATCAGTGGAGTAATCCATTCATGAAGTCAGAGCCCTCATGAGCCTATCACTTCCAAAAAGCCATATCAGATAGCAAGCAAGTCTTTAAAACATGAGTCTTTGGAAGGCATTTCATATTCAAGCCATAACGAAGTAGAAATTTCTTATGACAGACTAGATATAAATATTCATTACATTCATAAACAGCATTACTCATAAATATCACAGCAACCAAAACCCTTAGTAAGGGTGTGGCTTTTAAAAGACTAATCTGAGCTGGTCATCAGTGGCTGGTGTCTATAATGCTAGCTACTCAAAAGGCAGAGATCAAGAGGATTGTAGTTTGAAGCCAGACCAGGCAAATAGTTCACAAGACCCTATCTCAAAAAAACCCTTCACAAAAATGAGCTGGTGGAGTAGCTCAAGGTGAATGCCCTGAGTTCAAACCTCAGAACTGAAAAAAAAACTAATCTGAGATGTACAAGAAACACATAAAACATCTTTCCAAACTATAATTTTGCAGAAAGAAAACTATTAGCATTAACTCATCTAGTTAGCATAGCTTACCAGAATGGGTTTCAATCCTTGCTGTATCTGTGAAATATCTGATGAACCTTAAATTTTTTAAATACAGTAGTCAGAGGTAAGATATTTTAAAAATTCAATGGATTCAGGACCGACACAGATATTTCTTAAACTCTACAAGAAATTTCTTCTGCAGTCAAGTCCACAGATCACTGACAAAGTCACAAACTTTGTATTTAACATATGTGGCATTTAATACTACATCTACTCCTTATCTTATAAATTTGAACATGTGATATGTTTCTTTATTATACTCTATCTCAGTTTCTTACTCAATAAAATTATGATGATTATGAAGAGGAGGAAGAGGCCTATCTTGTTAATCTATGGACAACTGTTAATATTTACAACACTCATACAACACAAGACAAAAGACTGGCAGTTAGTTCATATTAGATATCAGTTTATATAAGAAGTTCTGTTTCCATTTGTGATGAAATAGCTTGTATCGGGCACCCTATAATAATGATTATAGTTTATAAAATTATAAGAATGTAATTGTTTGGAGGCATCCATAGAAAATCCGTAGCAGAGAGAAACTGAAGAAAATACAACACTTAAGTCAAAGGAAGTACAGTGGATGAGCTCCATAATTCTTATTTTTTCTTCTGAAGACACTCTCAGCTTATCACAGTGCAAAGAGAAAATAGACATCAACCAGGAAACAGTAACCTATTCAGAAAAAGTCACAGTGGTTTGAGTTAAATATTCTAGCAAAACAGATAATTGAAAGAAAAAAATACTGGAGGCAGGTTAACAGCCTATAGTCTACTTATAAATTATTCTCAAATCCTTGACTTTTACCTAAACTGCATTTGCAGTTTATAAGGAACCCAGCAGAAATCACATAAAAGGATAAAGAAATGAGAAAGCATTTCAGTGGGAACCTAGTGGTGGGAGAATTTGTAGTTCAAGTTTAGCTAGGTTAGGGGACTTGATAAATAAGTCTCAGCAACCGAAGGAACTTTCTCCAGAAGAGATCTCATTTTAGGGCATAAATCAAGTCTTAACAAATACAAGGAAATTGAACTAATTTCTTGTATCTTATAGATCATAATGGAATAAAATTAGAAATCAAGATATTCTAATAAACTGGAAAACATAGAAGAAGTGGATAAATTTCTAAACACTTATGACCTACCAAAATCAAGCCAAGAGGATGCAAACAGCCTACATAGATTACTCATCATAGAATGAGAAATGATATTAAAGCCAAAATAAGACTCTCCTGGCAAATGCAAGCCCAGGATAAGAAGGATTCACTGCTGAATAATGCTACCATGCCTCCAAAGAACTAGCAACAGTGCTCCTTAAATTAGTACATAAAACAGAAAGGGAAGAAATTCATCTAAATTCGTTCTACAAAGCTATTTTTATTATTTTTATTCTGATACCAAACATTGATAAGAACACACACAAAAAAAATAAAACTATAGACCAATTTTTCTCAGGAATTTAGAAAAAAAAACTCAATAAAATTATTGTAAACTGAATTTGATATCACATCAAAATGATCACACATCATGATCAAGTTGTTTTCATTCCAGGGATGCAAAGATTGTTCAACATACACAGATCCATATGATACAGCACATAACAAAATAAAAGACAAAAATTACATGATCATCTCAAAAGATGTGGAAAAAGCCTTTAACAAAATTCAACATCCATTCAGGACAAAAGCCATGAAGAAATTATGAATATACTTCAATGTAGTAATGGCTATATTTGATCAACCTATAGCCAACATCATCCTAAATGGGGAAAAATTAAAACCATTTCACCTAAAGTCAGGAATGAGAAAAGCATTTCTACTCTCCTCGTTTTTATTCAGTACAGTGCTGGACTTTTTAGCCAGACCAAATAAGGCAAGAAAAAGAAAAATAAGTGATACAAATAGGAAAAAAGGAGTCAAATTATTCGTATTTGCAGATGATATGTTCTTATATTTAAAAAGACTGTAAGACTTCACCAGAAAAACTTATAAATCTGATAAACACTTTTGGCAATGTAGCAGGATACAAAATCAACATACAAATTCATAGCTTTTCTATATTCCAATGATGAACAGGCTGAGAAAGAAATCAGGAAAACAATCCCATTCACAATATTAAATTGTGAAAAAATAAATACCCAGGAGAAAACCTAACTCAGGAGGTGAAAGACCTACACAATAAAAACTTTAAAACACTGAAGAAAGAAATTGAAGAAAACACTAGAAACTGGAAAGACCTCCCATGTTCATGAATAGGCAGAATATTGTGAAAATGGCTCTATTACTGAATGCAGTCCCCATAAAAATTACGTCATTTTCCACAGAAATAAAGAAAAATCGATCTTAAAATTCATTTGGAAGCACAAAAGGCCCCAAATAGCCAAAGCCAGCCTGAGTAGAAAGAGCAATGCTGGAAGTATTCTATAACCTGACTTCAAAAACAGCATGACACTGGCACAAAACCTGACATGTTGATAATATAATGGAGTAGAAGATGCAGAAATAAATCCAAACAGCTACAACCATCTGATTTTTGACAAATGTAACAATAATCTATGTTGGAGAAAAGATAGTTCCTTCAACTATCCAAACGATATTGGTAAGACTGGATATCTACATGTAGAAGGCTGAAAATAGACTCATAGTATTCACTTTGTACAAAAAATAAATTCCAAGTGGGTCAAAGAACTTAAATTTTGAAACTGTTAGGGGAAAACCCTTGAAAATATAGGCATAAATAACATTTTTCTCAGAAGAAGAAGACTTGAAAAATTGGATTGCATCAAATTAAAAAAGTTTTGCAAAGCAAAGGAACAATTACCAGAATCAATCATCAGCAATGAGAGCAGCAAGACTTCTAAGATGACTTAGAGGTAGCAATCTCCGATCACTAAGACCCAAAGACAAGAACAGAGATATTGCAGAAACTAGACTTAGTAGAAGTAGCTCCTAGCAAACTCCACCAAATAGCTATGAAATGAAATAAAACTTTGAAGTTTCTGCTCGGGGACCTGATGGGCATAAAAATATATTTAAGCATACAGTTTCTGCCTATTTTGTAAGCATTACCACTATTGTTATATATTCTTAAGCTTTCTTTTTTTTCAATGTTCAGAATTTTTATTTTTTTTATTATTCATATGTGCATACAAGGCTTGGGTCATTTCTCCCCCCCTGCCCCCACCCCCTCCCTTACCACCCAATCGGCCCCCTCCCTCTCCCCCCCACCCCCTCAATACCCAGCAGAAACTATTTTGCCCTTATTTCTAATTTTGTTGTAGAGAGAGTATAAGCAATAATAGGAAAGAACAAGTAATATGAAAGTAATATAAAGAAAACTACAGGAGAAAATCTTTGCCAGTTATTCATTGGATAAAGAACTAATACCCAGAATACATAAAGAGCTCAAAAAATAAAACACAAAAGAATAAATAATCCAATTAATAAATGGATGGGAAAATGAAATGAACAGGTTTCAAAAGAAGAATCACAAATGGCTAATAAATACATGAAGCAATATTCAACATCTTTAGCCATAAAGGAAATGCAAATCAAAACATCATTGGGATTCCCTCTTACCCTGGTCAGAATGTCTGTCATCTAGAAAACAAAGAAAAACGAATGCTGGTGAAGATATGGGGGAAAAGGGACCCATATACACTATTAGTGGGAATGTAAATTAGTTCTGCCACTATGAAAACCAGTATGTAGAGTCCTTAAAATGCTACAGACTGTACTATGCCACTCCTGGGCGTGTATCAGAAGGAGTATAAGTCAATATAGTCAAGATACCTGCAAATCCATGTTTATAGCAGCAGTATTTACAATAGTCAGAGTACCAGTCTAGGTGCCCATAAACTGATAAATGGATAAAGAAAATGTGATATATTTACACAATGGAGTATTATTCAGCAAAAGAAGAATGAAATTATGTCATTTGCAAGAAAACAGATAGAATTGGGAGATCATTATATTAGGCAAAATAAGACAGATTGAGAACAAATATCACACATTCTCTTTCATATGCAGAATCTGGTCCTTAAAATGAATGATAGGAAAAATCTGGTGGAGTGGCTCAGGTAGTAAAGCATGAGGCCCTAAATTCAAACTCTAGTACCACCAAACAATTAAAAATGAATGATGGGATTGTAAAATTGGTTCTGCTTGGGAGTGCGTACCAGCCACAAGGAGTATGGTGAAGGGAAAGGATGTAGCAGGAGGGTGAACACAAAGTACTTTATACACATGTATGAAAGTAGAACAATGAAGCCTATTGAAATTGTTTTAAGAAGGGGGTAAGAGAGATGAAGGGAATGAGAGAATGAGATTGATTGGATTACATTTTGTGCTATATAGAAATGTCATAATGAATACCTTTTGTATAACTAATATATGCAAATAAAAATTAAAAAACTAAGACTGTTTAAAAGGAAAAGGAAAAAGCATAATTATCAAATTGTGTCATTTTCAGGAATATGGATAGAACTGGAGACCATTCCATTAAGCCAAATAACCCACGCTAAGAAAGGCAAATAATATTATATGCTTTTTCTCATGTACAAAATTTAGATTTAAAAATAAACACATGAAAACAGAAGGAGGACTATTTGGAAAGAGGAAAAGGAAGGAGGAGAGAGGAAACACCAGAGGTAATGGAGAGGTGTGGATATAATAATCATGGTAGCTTATATACATGTATGAAAATGTCACAATGAAACTCATTCTTTTGTACAATTAATGTATACTAATAAAAAATCACAAACAATTTTTTTAACTCATGAAATAAGCTTAACTAAAGAGTACATACTCAGGAGAACCAATCGATCAATTAATTCAATGATAGAAATTAACTCAAATTTAGAAAAAAACAAAAACCTGCAACAGACTATTTTAGACTTGTGGGACAATATTGTATGATCTAACTTATGTATAACTGAGATCAAAAAAGATAAGAACTAGAAAGGAGAATTACTTGAACATTCAATGGCTAGAACCTTTCCTAAGCCTAATAAAAATTCATCAATAGATCCAAAAATTTACAGTCCTATGCAGGAAAAACTCAAGAAACAGACAGCTAGGTACCTTAAGGCCATACTGGTCAAAAAACAATGGTTCTCTTTAGAAAAAAAAATTAAATTAACCTGAGAAAAAATTTGACATATTTTACATTCAAGGGAGTAACAATCTTAAAAATGATGATAAATGTATAATTTAAAGTAATACATATCTTTAATGCACCTAATTAAAAATCTGTTCCCTGTTAATTTTGATTATTGATGAAAACAACCAGTTTACACAAGACTGAAAGAGTTTATTGAAAGCAGAACTTCACAGAAATCAAGATGGCAGATAGCTGACAGATCCTGGGACCTTGACCTGTGTGATTTCAAGCAACTACTCCAGATTTTCGTGGCAGAAAAGATCAGGTAATACTGCTTTTTCTGCCAATCAAGATACCACCAAAACATAGAGGGCATATAATACTCATTGACTGATCCTTAATCTAACTTTTTAAAGCATGTAACAGCCCAGCACAAGGACAGGCAGCTGCTCGGTGTGGCTGTCTGTTCAACAGCTGGGAACAGCTGGGAGCAGGGTCAGATAGCCCCTGCCAATTCACTGCTTTTTTTTTTTCTTTCTTTTATTCTTTCTCTTTATCTTAATTCCCTCCTGCCTGGATGGATACAGCTGAAACACAAGGAAGAGAACTGCAGAGACCTGCAAATATCTGGAAGTACCTGGACACGCCATAACGCGTGTGGACACAAAACTTCCAAATGCCTCCCAAACTTGCAGTTCTCAGTCCATCTTAGTGTGTCTGCAACCTCACCAACAATAGTGCAAGGCGGACAACTGCAGAAAGAGAGATGCTGCAAGCATTTGGGAAGACCAGGACCCGCCAAAAAAAAAGCAGACACAAAACCTCTGTCTGCAGCCTGCTTGTACTGCCCTGTAGATAATCTGTTTTCAACCAAGTCAATCTGCTAACTGGCCAGGTGAGGACAGCACACCGTTTGGGAGCGCAGCTGGGGAGCTGATTGCACTCCCTCTGAACAAAGCTGGGCCAAATACTGGGAGAGAATATTTCCCCTCTGCCTGGTGGGTGGGGCAGATGGAGTTGAATAAACCCCTACAGGGGTGGAACAACTCAGCAGCTGCTGTGGGGAAACCCAGGCAGTGCACTGCGTTGGAGAAACCGGATGCAATCTGAAACTGACAGTCTCATCAGGAGAAAAGCTCATCTCTAACTCACAGGCTTGCCCATGAGTGGAAGAGGCTGGTGACTGCTCCTTTACAAACCCCTCACGGGACCACTTCTGTGAACCGGACTGCTCCAGAGACCCCACCCCACTAAGGAAGCCCAAGCTCAAACACCCAAAGCTGTCTGATAGAGAAGAGCAACACTCATTGCCACACAACCCAGCAGGCCTTAAGAAGGAACAGCCTTGGTCAAAGCCCTTATAAAAATTAAAAGAATCACCACCTCAACCTGAAATCAGAGGAGAGAGTCCAAAACATTCATCAAACTTGGATAGATAGATAGATAGATGTAGATATAGATATAAATATATCTCTTTTTAAGTTTTATTTTATTTTACTTTTATTTTATTCTATTATTTTAATTTTTAATTTTAACTTTTATGGTCTTCATTTTTTCCTCCATCTTACTGTTATCTAACACTAACTCATTCAGCCCTCCTTTGCACCAGTTTCCTTTCTCTGCACCACCAAGAAAGGAAAGATCTACCATACAATCCAGCAATACCACTCCTAGGGATATACCCAGAAGAATGTGACTCAGGTTACAACAAATGCACCTGCACATCCATGTTTACTGCAACACTATTCACAATAGCCAAGCTATGGAAACAGCCAAGATGCCCCACTATGTTGAATGGAATAAAAAATATGGTATTTATACACAACGGAATTTTACTGAACCACAAAGAAGAATGAAATTTTGTCATTCACAGGTGAGTGGATGGAACTGATGAACATCATCTTAAGTGAAGTTAGCCAGGCTCAGAAGGCTTTTGAGCTTTTGAGCTGCATGTTCTCCCTCATATGTGAACTGTAGACCTAAAACAAATGCACCTGTATTATGGGACACTGGTTACACTAAGGGGAGGCTGTGCACGGGAGGGATGGGGCAAGGGAAGGAAACCAAAAACTTGAATTTGGGAGATGTGCTTACTGTACAGGAATGAATATAGAAATTTTAAACTGGCAGAGCCACTACGGGAAGTGGACTAGGGAGGAGTAAAGACTGGAAGAGGTGAATCAATTGGAGCTTTAATACACATATGCGTGGGAGCAATACAAGAAAACTCCCGGGGTACCTATCTTTATCTCAAACTAGCAAAACGTCATGTTTCTCGTTTCATCTTTTATATTTTTTTCTTCTACAAAATCTGAGAATAAAAGGGGGTGTTCACATGTCTATAAGTGCAAAAATGATACCTATTGAAACTGTCCCAGGAATCAGGAGAAGGGGTATGGAGGAGAATAGTGGAGGGGGGCAATTCAAGTAGGATACACTTGATACACTGTAAGAACATGTGTAAATGCTACAGTATGCCCACACTCGACACAACAACAACAACAAAAAACTTCACTGCAAGAAATGTAAAAGGAAGTTCTTCGGGCTGGAGGAAATGATCCCAGATGGAAACCCTGGTCTGCAGAAAGAGGGAAAAAAGCAGGAAAAAAATGTTAACTATTCGGTCATAAGGATAAAGAAGGGCCAGTTGTTTGGTCAGTCCATTGGTTGAATGGTGAAATAACATGTCTCAGCAAATGAGATACTCAGGCTGTGACTAACATCCTGGAACTGACACTGAGGTCACGGTGCATGTCGCCTATCTCCTTCTCATGGCAGGGAGCACGCTTATTGAGAGGAATAAAAGGTATAATCAGTCTCTATATGTAAACTCTTATTTTTGTCTGCTTTTCTCTGTGACAAGCTTTAGTAAAATTTGCATCTGTTAGCTGTGCATATAACATGAATCCATTGTCAGCAGAGAGTTCATCCCTGACAGTGTAACATTAACATTCCCTGGGTTCTAGAAGTCAGGAAAGGATTCACATATTCATGAACAATTATGAACATTAATAATAAAGCGAATAAAGATAAATATTCCTTAAAGAACTTTCATTTTTCATTTCCTCCCTTTTCTCTTTTCCTCTTCTCCACCCCCAGAAAGGGTAGCATTTGAACAGAGAGTCACGCATAAATAAAAAAAGTGCTGAACTAAACTGAATGAAGTATGTACAATGAACTTGATAGATGCTGAAATTTATAAGTATAAATTGCCCTGATTACTTAGGAATCAGAGGCAAGGTTCGGTGGCACTCTAGTTCCCATGAAAATTCATCAATGATCCATCCACTTCCTATTCTATAACCTCGTCTGTTCTTGCTTTGCCCCAAAACTATGGTTCTTCCTATTGCTGATACCATCATTTTGCCTACTTAGTCTCCTGAAGTCCCTCATCTATATATATATATATATATAAAAAAACTTCCTAAATCCCTTCCTTAACTCCTTTTAATAAAATTTTACCTGATTAAAATAATTCATATCTAGTCTGGTAAAGGGAAAAATCCTGGGATTAATTGAAATTAATTTGCTACTCAAAATACTTGCTGTGTAGTTTATAGAAGAGCATTCTTGTGTTCCTTGCTTATTCCCTGGTACCCCAAGCACATCCCAAGCTAATTCGCACTTGCATTGTGTTAAAAACAAAACTAAATAAAAATAGCCATTCTGCCAGGGAATGCAATGGCTGGCTCAACAAACCACAAGTGAAAAAATACATCACTCTAGAAAAAAAAAGGCTTTTCTAGACTTTATTTCTGGAAAACCACTTGAGCCAGAGTCCAGTTTTTTTTTTTTCATTCTTTAGTATTCTTATTAAAATTATCTCCCATAATGAATGTAGAGAAAGAAAAGATACCAAATGTGTATCTTTTCATACAATTTAACATCTTTGACCAAGTTTTGCATGGCTATCCAGTTAATCACAGCTTCAATGTGCTTGTCCAGTCACACCATTATTATAACTTTAGTATCAAGTCAATCTGTTCTCAAGCTAGTGTTTTAATCACAAATCATCATTTCTAGCTGTTATGATCTTATTCTGTTTCTGTCCATTGTCATCAAGGTTTTTCAGTAGATTTCCTAATTCCCCAGCTGGAACTTTCCTAAACAGTTTGACTTGGCATTGTTAACAACAAAAGCAAACAAATGATGGAATAATTAAAGTTGATTTTATAAAGTGATAAACACACCAACAAATAGTAGACACTTAATAAATACTGGATGAATATATAAAAAAACTAATGAGTAATTAATGGGAAATATTCCAAGGTTTTAATGTAAACAAAAGGTGCTTTGAAGAGATTATACCTTTTCTTTAACTGAGTATTATGACCTACCAAGTGTCCCTCTGGTTTTTCTTTATAATTACAAAAATATTCCAATGAACTATGTTGAAGAAACTTATTTCACACTTGTTTAAACACCCTGGTTAGGCAGAATTTACTCTCTGCAAACTATGTGCTCAGGCATCTTGAATTGCACACTACTTATGCGCATACACAGAAAAGAGAAGACCTGTGGCACCTAGCTTAGAACTTGCAATAGGGTTTTATTCTTGTAACTGATACCCCATGACTCAGACCTGTTCTGAAAGCCTGACGCTCTGTTGCTAGACCTTTTGGCCAAGGTTATCATCTTTTCTCCCCAGACCCCTAGGTTACAGGTTCTTGTTTCTCTTGGTCTCTCCTCTGGGTTTCTTTTTGGTTATTTTACTTATATTTCTTTGATTACAGATCCAGTTGAAAATTTATTTCATATGTTTTTATTATCATATTATTGTTGTATTGGGGTTACATTGTGTCAGGTACAAAACTTCTTACAATGTAAGAATTCATCCCCTCCATCATTCTCCTTTATTCCCCTTTCCCCATTCCTGGAATAGTTTGAACATGGCTCATTATTCCATTTGCATACATGAGTACATAATATTCCACTACATTAACCCTTTCCTTATATCCTTGTCCCTCCCACTAGTACCAACCCCCATTCAGGACTGAGTTTCTGATCCCTGTCACCTAACTTCCCTGTTATCTGGCTTACCTGCCTAGATCCGTTGTATACACTAACTCTGTGACCAACTCACTTCTCTGGGCCAGAAATCTTGAGCTGGTCTGAATCCCAAAAACCAACTTCTCTATCCTGTTATGTCTTTTTGCTATACCCAGTGTTAATTCTAGGAAGGAAATTTACTCCCTATGTGAGTCAGTTCATGTACTAACCCTTAGCTTATCTCCTACTCAGTTTCATCTTTTTCAACCTGATTCCAACACTCACTTAAATTTCTGTCTTTCTGGAGTTTTATAGTCTTTGTTTTTCTCAGTGTAGTTAGTAATTATTGGTTCTTTCTGCCTCCAACAGCATGCTTTATTTCCCTATTACAACTTTGTCATCCTCTTTGGTCTAATGTCTCCTTGAACTGCTACAGCTGTGAAAACAAACAGAGAAAAGCAAACAAACAAACAAAAAGGATTTTCCTTGGCTTTACACGTGCCATACTTGTGAACTACATGAATAATACAACCAGATAAATTCAATATGGACCTTAGATAGAAAAAATGATAATAATGCTTCTGCTGAAAAGGGGGAAATGATATCATCTTAGCATCAACATTGTGTGAAGAGGTGATGGTCACACATTCCCCTGAGGCGCTGCACCTTACCAAAAATTAGAAATTTCCCTAACCAGGTTCATGATCCTCCCAAACTTTTTAAGATTTGTTGCCCAAAAGGTAACTTAATGCTTGTCAATCCATCTCAGGACACCCTGCCTCTATTCCAAGTACTTCCTAATTATAATTTTAACTATAGTGTGATATCTAGATATCCAGAATTCAATAGAATAATGTTCTTAAGTACAGTAAAAGTTGTAAAATATATCTTTGCACATGGAGCAGGCCTCTTGAGCCTTACGTCTTGTACCTCATAAAAGATTACTTCATATTTAATGCTGGAGAGGGTTGGTAGCATTTTGATTTAAAATGTTGATTGTTCTATGCATATGTTGATTATACATTTGTCCAAATCCATAGGATATACAATACCAAAAGTGAACCTAATGCAAACTCTGGACTTAGGGTAATAATGATGTGTTGGTGTGTGCTTATCAATTGCAAAAAAATGTAGCACCATAGATGTAGATAATAGGGGAGGTTGTGTCTGGGATGCAGGGAGGAAGAGGAAAAATGAAATTCTCTACACTACACTTCCTCTCAATTTTGCTGTGAATCTGAAATTGTAAAAGTATTCAAAACATTCTTTTTTATTATTCTTATTTTGATCATTCTATTTTAACTAAACAGCATAGTTTCAAAGTGGCATGAAAGATTCATGCTGTGGGTTTCTAAGTATGTCTACCTGAACATCTCTAGATACAAAAGGAAAGTAATGAATTGCAGACTAAACAGTAGACATTTTTACAATTGTCTATTTTTCCCTAAAACCAAGAAAAAACCATCATCAGCAATAAGTGAGAGATTTAAGAAGGAGTAATGTAAAAATCCTAGATAATTAACCTCAAGTATTCCATCTTGTAGTTTTTACAAACTGTTTTGGTCATTTCTCACTATTTAGGGAAAACAAACGGAAGACAAAATTCCATCCACATTCTGAAATATAAAGTTTACTCTTCAAACTGATGTGAGAAGACAGGAAATGCTGATTTTATAGATCAGATAAATGGAAGCTCTAACCAAATGCATTATTTAGCACTGTTTCATATTTGGAATTGCATGTGTACTCCTCTGGTGCTATGAGAAGGTTGGTTTCTTGACTTCTATTGACATTCTTTGAAAAGTCTCAAGACAAATATAACTCACTTTACACTACCAAGAGAACACACAATTCAAAATCTATCCTTGTGTTTTGAGTCTGATTATTATAGAGTTAGATGTAAACAAATACTAGCAAAAGGCTTCCCTTGAAAATACATAATTTACTGAAAAAAGGAAAAAGTCTAAGATCAAACATGATAAATGTGAATAAAGAAGTATACTTTTGATATACAGATCATCATTTAATTATGTAAATAATTATCATTTTTCATTTCTTATATGACCAGTTTTTATACTCTCATTATAATACCACCCATTTTTTTCCTGTCACTTTTTACTGCAAGGCAACTTATTCTTGATATGTTCAAAATTCACACTATTTTTTATTCATATGTGCATACAATGCTTGCATCATTTCTCCCCCTTTCCCCCACACCCTCCCTTACCACCCACCCTGCCCTATCCCTCTCCCCCATCACCCCTTCGATATCCAGCAGACACTATTTTGCCCTTATCTCTAATTTTCTTGAAGAGAGAGTATAAGCCGTAATAGGAGGAACAAGGGGTTTTGCTGGTTGAGATAAGGATAGCTATACAGGGCATTGACTCACATTGATTTCCTGTGCGTGGGTGTTACCTTCTAGGTTAATTCTTTTTGATCTAACCTTTTCTCTAGTTCCTGGTCCCCTTTTCCTATTGGCCTCCGTTGCTTTTAAGGTATCTGCTTTAGTTTCTCTGCGTTGAGGGCAACAAACGCTAGCTAATTTTTTAGGTGTCTTACTTATTCTCCCACCTTCCTTGTGTGCTGTCGCTTTTATCATGTGCTCAAAGTCCAATCCCCTTGTTGTGTTTGCCCTTCATCTAATGTCCGCATATGAGGGAGAACATACGATTTTTGGTCTTTTGGGCCAAGCTAAACTCACTCAGAATGATGTTCTCCAATTCCATCCATTTACCAGAGAATGATAACATTTCGTTCTTCTCATGGCTGCATAAAATTCCATTGAGTATAGATACCACGTTTTCTTAATCCATTCGACAGTGGTGGGGCATCTTGGTTCTTTCCATAACTTGGCTATTGTGAATAGTGCTGCAATAAACATGGGTGTGCAGGTGCCTCTGGAGTAACCTATGTCACAGTCTTTTGGGTATATCCCCAAGAGTGGTATTGCTGGATCATATGGTAGATCAATATTTAGCTTTTTAAGTAGCCTCCAAATTTTTTTCCATAGTGGTTGTACTAGTTTACATTCCCACCAACAGTGTAAGAGGGTTCCTTATTCCCTGGATCCTCACCAATACCTGTTGGTGGTGGTGTTGCTGATGATGGCTATTCTAACAGGGGTGAGGTGGAATCTTAGCGTGGTTTTAATTTGCATTTCCTTTATTGCTAGAGATGGTGAGCATTTTTTTCATGTGTTTTTGGCCATATGCATTTCTACTTTTGAGAAAGTTCTGTTTAGTTCACTTGCCCATTTCTTTATTGGTTCATTAGTTTTGGGAGAATTTAGTTTTTTAAGTTCCCTGTATATTCTGGTTATCAGTCCTTTATCTGATGTGTAGCTGGCAAATATTTTCTCCCACTCTGTGGGTGTTCTCTTCAGTTTAGAGACCATTTCTTTTGATGAACAGAAGCTTTTTAGTTTTATGAGGTCCCATTTATCTGTGCTATCTCTTAGTTGCTGTGCTGCTGGGGTTCCATTGAGAAAGTTCTTACCTATACCTACTAACTCCAGAGTATTTCCTACTCTTTCCTGTATCAACTTTAGAGTTTGGGGTCTGATATTAAAATCCTTGATCCATTTTGAGTTAATCTTGGTATAGGGTGATATACATGGATCTAGTTTCAGTTTTTTGCAGACTGCTAACCAGTTTTCCCAGCAGTTTTTGTTGAAGAGGCTGCTATTTCTCCATCATATATTTTTAGTGCTTTTGTCAATGACAAGTTGGCTGTAGTTGTGTGGCTTCATATCTGGGTCCTCTATTCTGTTCCACTGGTCTTCATGTCTGTTTTTGTGCCAGTACCATGCTGTTTTTACTGTTATTGCTTTGTAATATAGTTTGAAGTCAGGTATTGTGATACCTCCAGCATTGTTCTTTTGACTGAGAATTGCCTTGGCTATTTGTGGCCTCTTGTGTTTCCATATAAATTTAACAGTAGATTTTTCAATCTCTTTAATGAATGTCATTGGAATTTTGATGGGAATTGCATTAAACATGTAGATTACTTTGGGGAGTATCGACATTTTTACTATGTTGATTCTACCAATCCATGAGCATGGGAGATCTCTCCACTTTCTATAGTCTTCCTCAATCTCTTTCTTCAGAAGTGTATAGTTTTCCTTGTAGAGGTCTTTCACATCTTTTGTTAGGTTTACACCTAGGTATTTGATTTTTTTTTTTGAGGCTATTGTAAATGGAATTGTTTTCATATATTCTTTTTCAGTTTGTTCGTTATTAGTGTATAGAAATGCTAATGATTTTTCTATGTTGATTTTATATCCTGCTACCTTGCTGTAGCTATTGATGATGTCTAGAAGCTTCTGAGTAGAGTTTTTTCAGTCTTTAAGGTATTTGATCATGTTGTCTGCAAATAGGGGTATTTTGACAGTTTCTTTACCTATTTGTATTCCTTTTATTCGTTCTTCTTGCCTAATTGCTCTGGCTAGGAATTCCAGTACTGTGTTGAATAGGAGTGGAGATAGTGGGCATCCTTGTCTGGTTCCTGATTTTAGAGTGAATGGTTTCAGTTTTTCTCTGTTAAGTATAATGCTGACTGTAGGTTTGTCATCTATAGCTTTTATAATGTTGAGGTAATTTCCTTCTATTCCTAGTTTTCTTAGAGCTTTTATCATGAAATGGTGTTGGATCTTATCAAAGGCTTTTTCTGCATCTATTGAGATGATCAAGTGGTTTTTGTCTTTGCTTCTGTTAATGTGATTTATTACATTTATTGATTTTCATATCTTGAACCACCCCTGCATTCCTGGGATGAAGCCTACTTGGTCGTGGTGAATAATCTTTTTGATGTGTTGCTGAATTCGGTTTGCCATTATTTTGTTGAGGATTTTTGCATCAATGTTCATTAAGGAGATTGGCTTATAGTTCTCCTTTTAGGAGGTGTCTTTGCCTGGTTTTGGAATAAGTGTAATACTGGCTTCATAAAATGTGTTAGGCAGTTTTCCTTCCCTTTCTATTTTGTGGAACAGTTTAAGGTGGGTTGGTATCAGTTCTTCTTTGAAGGTCTGATAGAATTCAGCAGAGAATCCATCAGGTCCTGGACTTTTCTTTTTGGGGAGACTCTTGATTGCTGCTTCAATTTCATCTTGTGTTATAGATCTATTCAGGTGATTAATTTCCTCTTGGTTCAGTTTTGGATGATCATATTTATCTAGAAATCTGTCCATTTCTTTTAGATTTTCAAATTTATTTGAATATAGGTTCTCAAAGTAGTCTCTGATGATTTCCTGGAGTTCCATGGTGTTTGTTGTTATCTCCTCTTTTGCATTCTTGATTACTAATTTGGGTTTTTTTCTCTCCTCATTTTAGTCAGGTTTGCCAGGGATCTGTTGATTTGTTTATATTTTCAAAAAACCAACTTTTTGTTTCATTAATTGTTTGTATGGTTTTTTTGGTTTCTATTTCATTGATTTCAGCTCTTATTTTTAGTATTTCTCTCCTTCTATTTGTTTTGGGATTTACTTGTTCTTGTTATTCTAGGAGTTTGAGATGTATCATTAGGTCATTGATTTGGGATCTTTCAGTCTTTTTAATATATGCACTCATGGCTATAAACTTTCCTCTCAGGACTGCCTTTGCTCTGTCCCATAGGTTCCAGTAGGTTGTCTTTTCATTTTCATTGACTTCCAGGAACTTTTTAACTTCCTCTTTTATTTCCTCAATGACACATTGTTCATTAAGTTATGAGTTATTCAGTTTCCAGTTGTTTACATGTTTTTTGTCTTTACTTTTGTTGTTGAGTGCTAGTTTTATTGCATTGTGATCAGGTAGTATGTATGGTATAATTTCTATTTTCTTATATTTGCTGAGGCTTGCTTTGTGTCCTAGGATATGATCTATTTTGGAGAAGGTTCCATGATCTGCTGAGAAGAATGTATATTGTGTAGAAGTTGGATGAAATGTTCTGTAGACATCAAGTAGGTCCATTTGATCTATTGTATATTTTAGATCTTGAATTTCTATATTGATTTTTTGTTTGGACGACCTATCTATTGATGATAATGAGGTGTTAAAGTCTCCCACAACCACTGTGTTGGAGTTAATATATGCTTTTAGGTCTTTCAGGGTACGCTTGATGAAATTGGGTGTGTTGACATTGAGTTCATATAGGTTAATAATTGTTATTTCCTTCTGGTCTATTTCCCCTTTTATTAGTGTGGAATGTCCTTCTTTATCTCATTTGATCAATGTAGATTTGAAGTCTACTTTGTCAGAGATAAGTATTGCTACTCCTGCCTGTTTTCGGGGGCCATTGGCTTGGTAAATCTTCTTCCAGCCTTTCACCCTAAGTCTATGCTTATATCTGTTGGTGAGATGGGTCTCCTGTAAGCAACAAATTGTTGGATCTTCCTTTTTAATACATTTCGTCAAACAGTGCCTTTTGATGGGTGAATTAAGTCTGTTAACATTAAGTGTTAGTACTGATAGGTATGTGGTGATTCCTGTCATTTAGTTGTCTTAGTTGTTTGAAGGTTTGATTGTGTGTACCTAAGTTGAGGTTACTCTCTACTTTCTTGCTTTTTCTTTTCCTGTAGTTTGGTGCTGCCTGTCCTTTCATGGTTATGTTGGGTTTCACTTTCTGTGTGCAGAATCCCTTGAAGAATCTTTTGTAGTGGTGGCTTTGTGGTCACATATTGTTTTAGTTTCTGCTTAGCATGGATGACTTTTATTTCTCCATCTATTTTTTTATGATAGTTTTGCTGGGTAGAGTATCCTGGGATTGAAGTTATTTTCATTCAGTGCCCAGAAGAACTCTCCCCAAGCTCTTCTTGCTTTTAATGTTTCTTTTGAGAAGTCTGTTGTGATTTTTATGAGTTTACCTTTGTATGTTATTTGTTTTTTCTCTCTTACAGCCTTCAATATTCTGTCCCTAGTTTCTGAACTTGTTGTTTTAATGATAATATGCCATGGGGTAGTTCTATTTTGATGCCCATGATTCTCAGATTTGTTCTTTTGATGGAGTCAGTGAGTTCTTGCATTTTCTTTTCACAGGTCTTGAATTGTTTAACTAATAGTTCTTTGGTTTTTCCTTTAATTACCATTTCATCTTCGAGTTCTAAGATTCTGTCTTCTGTTTGTTCTATTCTGCTGGATTGGCCTTCTTTTTTGTTTTGCAATTCTGTTTCATTCTTTTTTCTGAGGTTTTCCATATCCTGGGTCATTTCCTCTTTAATGTTGTCTATTTTTGTCCTGAGTTCATTTATCTCTTTATTGATCAAGTTCTTTGTTTCACTTTGGTGTTTATACAGTGCTTCTATGGTTTCCTTTATTTCTTCTTTTGCTTTTTCAAATTCTCTGTTTTGGTTGTCTTGGAATTTCTTGAGTGTCTCCTGTACATTTTGGTTGACCATATCCAGTATCATCTCTATAAAATTCTCATTGAGTACCTGTAGTATTTCTTCTTTTAGATTGTTCTTGTGGGCTTCATTGGGTTCTTTGGCATAGTTTATCTTCATTTTGTTCGAGTCTGGATCTGAGTATCTGTTTTCTTCATTTCCCTCAGGTTCCTGTACTCATTTTTTGCTGTGGGGAAACTGGTTTCCCTGTTTTTTTCTGTCTTCCCAGCATTGCCCTTGTTGTTGTTATTGTCCCTGTACTGTGTGCAATTAAGTATTTTCTGGCTTGTAATAATATAGCACTAGTGATATTTAGGATGGAAGGGTGAGAGGAGATGGAAAGCAAAGAAGTTAAAGGAAAAGGGAAAAACAAATAAACAAGTAGAAAAAAAACAAAGAAACAAACAAAAAAGTTTCAAAGATATAAACACAGAGAGACAGTGTACTAATCAACCATAAGCTTGTGGTCTGTGCCTTTCCAAGCCATCTGTGCACTGGCATCTGGTGGTGGCCTGGGAGCCCTCTTGGTTTCTCCATTTAACATGAAGTGGAGATGCTCTGTGCAGGCTGGAGGTGTGGAGGAGGCAAAGTTTTGCCTCTTCTCGGTGTTTTTTTCTGTATGGTGTGTCTCCATCTTCTCTCCAAGATTTTACTTTAAGAGGCATGCTTTCTGCTTCCTCCCTCTAGCCACCATCTTGCAATCACAAACCAAAATTCATACTATTAATCCTACTTTTATGAGCTCATGATGTGCTCCAAGGTAGGATAAGAAAACAAGGAAAAGACCAGACAGAGGACCTTTAAAAAAATTCAAAGCAGATAAGAGAGAACAACCTCAAATATAAATGCCACTGTTGCTCTAACCTAAAGTGTCCCCCAAAGACACTTATCTAGTAACAGTGTGGTTCCCAGTGTGGCACTCCTGGGGAATGACTGAGACTTTAACACATGGGCTTAGTGTGAGGTCTTCTGGTCATTGAGGCATGCTCTCAAAGTGATCCTGAGGCCCCTGTGACTCCCTCTCTCTGCATCACTTCCTGACCATGTTGTAAGTGGTGTTTTCTCTCACCACTTGCTCATGCCATAATGGGCCACTGCAGGCCCAAAGCAACAGAACCAACTGCTCATGGACTAAAATCCCTAAAACTGTGAGATAAGATAAACCTTTTATATTTATAAGTTGTTAACTCAAGTATTTGATACCATGACAGAATGCTGATTATCACAAATGTTTAATATGATTGAGAAAGGAGATAAGAAAGAATAGGGGGAAGGGAGCACATGATGGGTCTGCTGCCCTCTGCCTTGCCCACCACTATGGCCTTCTTCTGCCACCATGATGCTGTTCCTGTGTTCTTTGATTCACACTGGGTATCTCTTTTGGGAAGCAGCAGCTGAGGAGACTGTGGGGCTTACCATGGCCTACAGAAAGAACAAAGGAGTCAAGACTGAGAAAAACAATTGTATTAACTTGAATGTAGGATGGTTCTGGAGAGTAGTTTAAGAAGCAAACACCACCTAGAAAACTAATGAAAGCCTATTGTGAATGATGGCTTACCAATAAGGTGGATCAGATTCTGACATGATGGGCAGCCGCACCTGTACAGCTGGAAGTGGAGGATGAAGGTACAATTGATGTGTTCCTGCAGCAGACTGGAGGTGTCTGCTGCAAAGAGAACCTGCTACTTTACACCAGAGTCTGTTCTTCTCATAGATCTGCAGTTAGAAAACTGCAATTTGTTTCCATCACATTCTGAGAACTACAGTTTTCTCTACTCTTTCATTTTCCCTTTCCCTATTATTTTATTGTAAATAAAGTGTGAGTATGTACACAAGCATATTGCTTTTCTTTTTTTTAACTCAATGGCCAATGGTATATTTTGACTGACATCAAATGAAGATAGGATGTACAAAAATACTAGTTGTGTGGAAATATTCCCCTTCTTCATCTGTAGCATACTCATTCAGCTTTTATCTGTATATTCCAGTAGGTTACTTTGCTCTTACTGATTTAAAAAAAAAAAAACATAAAAATCCTTTCATACCTTTCTTGATTGGAGAATTTTAATATTTTTCAAATTTATTGTAAAAGCAAGGGTAATTTTATAATATTTTTGTACATAGCTGTTACATATAGGGCATAGGGGTAACGGGTAAGGAAGAGTAATAGAGGCGGTTTGCTAATTAAAGTATAATATATTTACAGGAAAAATACCAGAGCAAAACCCCACTGAACAATGAACAGACACTTAAACAGTGAAGGACTGGAATGCAAACCAGGTCATGCTAAGAAGAGGGCACTAATGGGAGGGGGAGGATAATTGATGAGGGTAAAGGAGGTTGGTTGTGGTTGAGATACCTTCTGTACATGCATGAATATGGAATGCTGAAACCTACTGAAGTCATTTTAAGAAGGGAGGCAGGGGAAGAGGGAGAATAATGGAGGGGAAGAACCAAATCGGAGTACAATATATGTATATATGGAAATGTCACGCTGAAACCCCCTGTATAACTACCATATACTAATAAAAAACATTTACAAAACAGAATTCTAGATAGTTTTCCCTTCAAATCCAGCTTCTCATTGTTTAAATAAACTTCTTGTTTAAAATGAAAAATAAAAGAAACAAAATAGGAAGCTGGCAGAAACTCCTCAGTAGAGATTATTCTCAAATGTTCCAGTGCAAAGGGCTTGTACATAACACCAAGTCTCATGTAGGTCCAACAGGGCCAGAGAATCATGTGGGAACTACAGAAATGTTTTGTATCTTGAAAGTGGCAGAGGTCTTACCGGCATATTTATTCAGTTGTCAATACTTACTGAATTGTACACATTATTGCAGTGTTGTAAAGTGCAGTTTATTGCACATAAATTTGATTACAAAATGAAAATGAAACATTTCTTTATGGTGCTTTAAGTGTTCTGAAAATAAATGAACTGAAATTATGGTAAACTTTCACATTTCATAAAAGCTATTGCCTTAATGCACTTTTATAATCTGTTATTTCTAATGAAGTTTTTAAAATGTAATGAATGGTAATTAAAGGTAACAGGCATCAATATCATTTGTAATCACAAGAAAAGTCACAAGTACAAAACAGATGTTATAGTTTTTCCTTGTTGTTGTTCCATCTAAAACTTAGTAAAAGTGGGGAAAATTGAAATATTTCATGATTTATGGTACAATATAGAGTCTATGGATGAGAAGGACCTGAGAATTCACTGCTTCAAGCTAACAAGTTTGGTGGGTGCTGGGAGAAGACACAGATTCCTGGACAACAGACAAAGGATGGTTTATTATTCCATGCAACAGCATTGGAGGAACATTTCTTGTGCCAGTTCTCCAGGCTCCCATTTTGGTAAGGTGATGCAAAGAGACCTCTGGTTGTTGGGGTCTCTTTGCCATTCTGATTGTGGTTGTTGGGATTGTCAAGAAACCTCACACTTAGGGAGCCCAAATCTTTTGTAATGGGAAGGAAGCATGAGAGGCCTTTGCTGCAGAAGGAGATACTAACTCTTATCACCAAAACTGCTAACCACACAAATGCTCATGAAAATGTAGCCCAGAATGAAGAGTACTCAGTTCCTCACTACAAGACAGATGAAAGTTCTGTCCAGAACTGGTCTCCAAATTTTAGAGGAAGCACTTCAGGTTACTTTGAGCACTTATATACATGCATACATACAGGTGCCCTACATGAGCTCAAATACTAAAAACTACACACAAAAATGTGCATAAATAGTCTGAAAGAGGCGTGGCAAGGATTAGCCACTGTGTCAGATGTGCACTGAATGTCCTTGTAAATCACCTCATGCAAAAAGTGACAATCCAACTGTTAACATCACTTTCAAATGATGAGTTCTTGTCTGTGAAGTTCATTTCTCATTCATTGAGACAACAGGCAGACAAATGAATCAAGTATTCAAAACTGCTACTCATAAACACAAAATATATTTAAAACACTGATGGATTAAAATGGTCAAAACTGAGGAGTTTTATTTAGTTTCCAGCCTGATAGTGTTTAGAGATAAATGCATATATATTGTAATACTGGGGTTTGGACTCAAGGCATCATGCTTGCTAGGTAGGTACCTTACCAATCCAGCCATTCCACCAGTTCAGGTGCCAATATATTTTATTTCAAAACAATGGTGTTCCAATTAGCTCATTAGCCCACCCAGAAATCTCTACATCATCCTAGACTTCTTTCCCTGGCTACCCTTCGGTTGTGGTCAATTGCCTGCCCACCACCTTTACTAAATAGTTATCATACCTTCTTTTGAGTATGGCTGTGCCTTTTACCTGAATATCAAAGCATTTTCATTATGTCAAGAACATAGTAGATTCACAATAAAGGTTTGTGAAATGAGTTGACCAACTGCATTATCTATATCAGAAAACAGTGCATATGGGTATGTAAATTAGTATAGCCATTATGGAAAAATTTGTTGTTTCCTCAAAATATTAAAAATTGACTACCATACGATCTAACATTTTATTTACAGGATGTACACCCAAAGCAAATGATATTGTATGACCTACAGACACCTGCACTCTCAGGTTCATTGTAGCATTATTAATAAGAACCAAGACATAGAATCAACCCCAGTGTTCCTTAATGGATGAACAGATAAAGGAAATGTGGTTTACCTTCACCATTATAAAGGAGGAAGTTCTGTCATTTGTGGCAACATAGGTGAACCTGGAACATATTATGCTAAGTGAAATAAACCAGACACAAGAAATAAAATACTGCATTATTAAATTAAACCCAAAAAAGTAGAATAGTGGTTACCAGGACCCAGGAGGGTGAAGCTGGTCAAAGGATACAAAGTTTCAGTTAGATGGGAAGAATAAGTTCAAGAGATCTATTGTGTAACAGTGGGACTACAGTTAATACTTTGTATCCTTGAAAGTTACTGAGAGCAGATTTTAAGTTTTCTCACCACAAGCAATGCTAAATAGGTGAGATAATATAGATGTTCATTAGCTAGATTTAGACTTTCCCCAATGTGTACATATCTGAAAACACCACACTGTAGATAATACACAGATTTTTGTCAATAGACATGTTAATAAATTTTAAATATTTTGAAAACAAAACACTGTTGAAAGTAAGAAATTTAAAACAAGTAAAACAATGCAGAGAAAAATTATTTTCTTGACTATCATGGACCTTAATTATTAATTATAGGTATTTTCACATATCTGCAACACAAAATACATTTTGGTATTAGTAACTCAAAACTCATTCAAGTATAGTGACATTTATTTCTCTGGCCATAGTTAAAGACTACCTGACTGTAGTTAACCTGTTTAGACATTAGTTTCTTAGAGAGGAAAATATCATCACTTCAAATTACAGCAAAGTGACCTAAAGAAAATGTGAATTCTGGATAAAAGCTAAGAGTTGAGCTTTTTTTATGAAACTCGGATGACCTCAACTCAGTCACTTTGACACTGTGCAGTCCCTGATCTCACTGGAAACACTTATTCTTTCTAAGGTATGTGTGCTTATTTAGAGATATTTTGCTTGCAGCCAGGTGGTTATGCTCAAAATATATAGCTTCTGTTGGAGGACAAAAGGAGAAAAATCAGAAGTTAATCTTTGGTTCTCATGGGAAAAATCTTATGAGCAAATTCTCTCCACCAATAAATAAAATGTTTCTAAAAATGTTTTCTTGAAAAGATAAGATTCCGGCATGTTAAGACAATTTAACCATTTTTATCAAATACAAATACAATTTGTCTTCTCTGTTATTTTATTCAGTTTGCTTCTAGAGTGCTATTATTCATTTTGTCAGGCATAAGCTTCTGAAATGTTTACAGCTCAAATGAGAAAAAAGTTAAGTACAGTTAAACTTGGTAACATAAAGTTTATTCATAAAATGAGTTTAATTCACTACTCTCTTCATATCAACAATTTTTTTAATTATTTCAGAGTTTGATGCACTTTTTCAAAATTTAAATTTGGATTTTATAAATTTAATCACAAAGGTATTACATGAAGAAATTCTTTCTGGAAAATATACATAAAATAACCTTTCAGCCTACCACATGTTCCCAAGCACTTTTCCACACTTTTAAATAGAGTGTGAGAAAGTTGAGTGTCTACCATATTCAGCATCATTGTGTTTTCCAGCATCATTTGTTTTCAATAGAAAGAGCTGACAGAAGTGAAATGGCCTGTATTGTAAGATACAGATTTAGCTGTTGCTGGATCATCTGACTGTGATTTGGGAAGACTGTTCCAGAAGAAATTCAAAGTTTGGACAAATGCCTGAGTGTATGAATGTTAAGGAGATCTCATTTTACCCTTAGTTTCATGACTTTAATATTCCTAATTATTACAAAGTTATCACATTTTCTCTCTTTCTCACTCTCTCTCTCTCTCTCTCTCTCTCTCTCTCTCTCTCTCTCTCAGAAACACACACACACAAACACATACATGCCATATCTTCTTGACTGCACTGAAACCCATTATTCCCCAAGAATTCTGCTTCTCTTCCCAAGTCAGGACTGAAAGCTGTTTTCTGTCATATCCATATATCCCAGTATTAGAAGTGGAACTAATACAATGTTCTCCTGACTACTCAATGCCACTTCCAGACAAATGGTTGCTCTCTCTTTCATTAGGCTGCTCCTGTGAGCAGCTGGCAATAAAATCCTCCTCTCCTTTTAGTCATCACTTGACCATCTGGTCATTCATTAAAGGATTTAACACCACAGGCTGGAGTATAGTCAGTAGTAGAGTGTGCGCTTACGCACAAGGCCCAAGGGTCAACTCCCAGACTCAAAAAAGAAAAGAAAAAATTTAAAAACTTAGCACATAAATCTTAGTCCTCCTTTCATCCTAGGCCTGCTGTCATGCTAGGCAATTTCGGTATCACGTGGGAGCATCAACAACACTTTGGTTCGTTATCCTTAACCCGCTGATCTTTTCCATCACTTCATCCCAAACACCAACTTCCACAGGGACTTGAATTGGTCATCATTAGAAACTGCACTCCAGGTCATTCCATAACACATTCTCACATGCACCCCACCATTGAGCTCTTCTCTTTCCAGCTTTCATCCTTGCTGAAACATTTCTCCCTACACCAATCCAATAACTCCTACACATGCCTAGTTTCCATCAGCTCTTCAGCTCTCTACATCACTCATCCGCCCCTTCTCCTTCCCCATGTCCAATCCCACTCACCCTCTAAGTCAGATCTAACTACCACTTGCTAAGGAGGCTATCTAGACTTCTAAGCTAAATGAAGCCCTTGGTTAAACCACCTTAAGGTTCTTTGTACTTTTCTTAGATTTTCTTCAAATATAAGAATTATCATAATTATGTTAGTATAGATTTGAACATAGAAGGTACATTTCATCCAGATTATAAATTGGTTGAAGATAGAGACCATGACTGTTTTACTCTCAACATATGCCTGACACATAAAAGCTACGCCAGAAATATGATGACATACTTACACATACACACACACACACACACACAGAGGGAGAGAAAGAGTTTTCTTTCTGTAAATAAATATGTGTGTTATAGAAGCAATGTTAAACCAAAAAGGTTTTTTGCTGCCTAACACCAAAACTAATTGCAGACACTTTTTGAAAAATACAATGACTTGATAAACAGCCTCTTCCTGATTCATAGGGTAGGAAGGTCTGCATTCTCTTCTAAATACTCAGTAGTTAAAAGGGACATTTGCCAAGAGGCTCAGCACTTCCTGTAGCAGACAGTGTAAAGAGAAGCAGCAGGCATAAAAGCCTGTGTGGAGAGGAAAGATCAATTCAGCAGCAAATGTGTTATCAATCACAGACCAGGCCATGTAGCAGCAGCAGAGAAGGCAGAGAGACTCCAGGTTTTTTCCCAGTACCAGAATTCTTTAAAGATAGCTGTGTTGGCAGTCAGATCTCAGAGAAGGTGGGACCTCCAATACCCCTTCTCATTCTGGATGGGTGACTCCAGTGTAATATCTCTAGACAAGGAAGGTAGAGGCCTCTTACTTCCCCTTTCTGCTCACGCCATCTGCTCCAGTAACAGATTCTCAAACTCTGCAGATAACTCTGCTCTTAGCATTGTCAGGTGACATCTCATCTAATTCTTGGTGAAAGTCTGAAAAAGAGGAAGAGGCAAGAAAAGGAGGATAAAAGGTACTTTGCAAACCACCAAAAAAAAACCAGAGAACACCAATGCACATGGAGAAGTAAGTGGCAGAAATTATCTTGGCAATTTATTTCCTCACTACTCTTTTAGCCAACCAAAGCCAAACCCAGATCTGGGGACACCCTGGGGAGATGTATACTTTGCCATACCTTGACTGTGTAAAGATGAGTTCACCATTTACATGGAGAGGAGGTTCAGGGAAGGAGGAAGAGGAGAAGAAAAGAGAAATAACTGTCAGGACTGCTAGACTGCTGAGCTACTGGACTACTGAACCTAGGGCAATTCAGCCTGTTTCTTTGGGATTTTAGTCCCACCCTTCAACTGAAATCAAAGCACACAAAGTACAGTAAGAATACTGCTGCCTTTGAAAGGAGACATTATACATATTTTTAATTTTATTTTATTTTATTGTTGAGCTAGGTAGGGGTACTTTGTGGCATTTGCAAAGGTTCTAACAACATATCAAATATATCATACTTGAATTCACCCCCTCCACCATTCTCCTTTATCCGCATCCTCCTTTCAAGAAATAGTTTCAATGGGTATCTTTTTTCCATTTACATTCATGTGTACACAGTATTTGCACCATAGTCACCCTCCTATACCCTTTCCCCACCTCCTCCTCCCCTCACTGGTATCACCCCCTCCAGGCAGGACCTGTTTCTCCCTCCTGTCTCTGATTTTGCAAAAGAAAGGGGGAAAAAAATGACATTTTTTCCTATTTAAGATAGCTACACAAGGAATTTCCTTGTGGCACCTTCATGTGTATTATGTATTATCACCCAATTTAGTTCATGTCCTCTATTTTTGTTCTTTCTACTTTAGCCCCTTTCTTATAAAGAGGTTGTTTCAACCAGCTTAAAAGTTCTACATTCATCCTTGTGTAGAGAGTACATCAAGCATATTTACCTTAACTTCCTTCTTTACCCTCCCCCTCTCATGTGTGGCCTCCCCTTGGTGTGTCCTGTTTTTCATATTGCCACATTTGTATTAGGTCTATATTCCACATATGAGAGAGAACATGTGACTTCTGAACCTGGCTAACTTCACTTAAGATGATGTTCTCCAGTTCCATCCATTTACCTGTTAAAGACAAAATTTAATTCTTCTTTGTGGCTGAATAGAATTCCATCACATATAAGTACCACATTTTCTTAATCTACTCATCAGTAGTGGGGCAGCCATGATAGATTTTTATCCAATGTTACTAACATACAAACTAGAGTTCAAAGAACTATATAGTTAGAAATATTTGGACCTATATATTCCTGCTTAATATTTTTAAAATGTACAATAATACACCTATACTTATGCTTAAAAATATTTTATAAAACTCATGATATACAATAATGTACCTAATGTAGCAAACAGCTGAATAGTTTGATGTTCTTATATCTAGTTTAGTTTTTTTTAAACAGTCATTTACATACCTCTGAGTTCAGGCACTTTGATAAGAACATACACACAAATATTTGAAACTCCAGCACATCTTATAGTAAATACCTCTACTATTCACTTGGCAAGGAAGTACAGCTAAATCCCCCAACATCCCTGGAGTAAAGTAGTGTTCTAACAGGATCACTGGGCTCTGGCATCTGATTTCTCAGTATTTCCTCAGGGCAACAGACAAGAAGTTAGAGCTTTGCATCCATTTATATAAACACCCTGCCCCGGTAGTCTGGGAGGAAGGAGTACAATGTAATTTGATGGTGGATGAGTTTGAAAGCATAGGAACTAAAAAAGAAAAGTTATGGTAACCTAACACTCAGTTTACTTTTTCAAGTTGTGGGTAAGAAAAATAGCAAAGTTTTCTCGATTTCAGTAAACTTTGTTCTAAAAAAATGAATTAAAAATAAAATACCTACTCATCTCTAACTTTCTGCAACTAAAAACACAAAAAGCATTAGTGTTTTTTTAAAGAAACACTTGTTCCTTGGTTCTGAAAATTATGGTTTAAAAGTAGTTTGATTTGCCTCTTATTTCAATTCTGCCTTTCCACTAATACATTTTGCAACGCTTAACTCTATGAGAAAGTCATTGCGTGCTTAGTTTTCATCATTCATGAAATCGCTCTCTTGCTTTTACCTCCAACTGCCTTGTAATCTACTGCCAGTGAGGTGGAAGATTCTCCAAGAAGAAGCACCCTCTGTTTAACATGTAGCTACATGTATTTAAAAATTCATAACAGAGTTCCCTAGAGAGAAAGGGAACTCAGATGCCAGAAGCAAGGAACTGTTTGGAGGCAGACCTGGAAACATGGTGCTGGCCTGTTGGCAGCTCTCAGTATGGCAAAATGTTAGTGCTGTTTAAGTCACCAGTACAATTCCCCTGGCAACATCCTCACCGGTAACTAGGACAGGGATGAATTGAATATATGACAGCGTCCCCTTAGATTATAATGAAACTGAAAATCTTCTGCTGCCTAATGATGTCGAAGTGCAATGCATTACTCAAGTGTTTGTGAACCCACTGTGCTGCCAGTTGCATAAAAGTACAGTACATACAATTATAGTACATGATACTTGATAATTAATGATTATGCTACTGGCTTATGCATTTACCATATAACTTTTTGTCCTTATTTTAGAATGCGTTGCTTCTACTGATATAAAAATGTGAATGATCAATCATGCCTTGTTAACCTAGTAGCAGCCTCGTAGAGTGCATGTTTATCCTGTCTTTTGATTGCATCATTTTCTCTTGTGCTGATTTAACTTCTTATTTTGTTCACAGTGGGCCTAGGAAGCAATAGATTTTACACCACACACACACAAGTGTGTGCACACACATGGACACATAATACGGACTAAGTGACTAAGCACACTTTCTGATGTTCACACATTGGCAAAATTGCCTAATGGCACATATCTCTACATTTATCCCATTGTTAAGTGATGAATGACTATAAATAGACTAAATTATCAAAAAAAATATTTTACATCTTAATTCTGCATATGATTCATGCTGCATACGATTCCTTATTTCGGGGGGAACCACCAAGAGGAGGTAATGGGAAAGGAGAGAGTGATGGGGATGAGTATGATCAAATTACACTGTACATATGGATGAGAACTGCATAAAACCAGGAAAACTGTTTAAAAGTGGGGGAGGGGTTTAAGAAAGAGTAATAGAGGAGTGAATTGATCAAAGTACATTATACACATGTATGTAAATATCACAATGAAACTACTTTGTACAATTAACTCAAACTAATAAAAATTATTGTATCAGTAGAGTTATAAAATCTTAGGTCAAACCATATGAAATTGTTGATATTTTTTCATTTAAGCAAAAAAATTACCAAATGAGAACATTTGATGAAAATGTTTGTTTTACCCTATACAACTTACGTCTGTCCACAATAAGTGTGGCAATCCTTTATTCATGTGTAAGGCTCCCCTGTAGTTGTCTTTCTCTATCACAGTTTATCAGAGAATCTCCTCTAGGAACCTCCACTTCCCCAGTGTCTCTTCCTGCTTACTGAGACAGTTTCATCCACTTTCCTCTAGATGGATCTACAGGGAGAGAAAAGTTATCTAATCCATGAGTGAAACTAAGGTCGAAGGAAAGGCAGGGAGGAATTCAGAACTCATTAGGGCAATTCAGGGTTGAACCACCTCCAAGACCAGCAGATCTTTCACACCTCTAAATCTGTTTGCCACATTTTGTACAATGCCCAGAGAGTGTCTATAACTTTCTGTTCTTTGAGATAAGTTACATAAGTCCCTTTCTATTATCTAACCTTGGTGAGTGCCAGACCCCAGAAAGGAAGTTATGAGAAAGGATAAAAATTCCTCCCATACTTTTTGTGTGAAAGCTTTACTTTTCAGCCATATACCAGATGAAAGGAAGTATTCTTGCTCTAGAGCCATCTGTCATCTTGGAGCTTAGATTCACATAATGCAAGAGTAGAAAAAAAGGAGTAAAATTACCTGGGTCTAAATTCTGTCACCTGGTGTTACTGATTGTGTTTAACTTCTCTACCTATAATATCTTGATTTTCAAGTGAAACTTGGGCCATGCCTAGTCAAGCATGGTCACTGTCAGATTCAAGTAATGCAAACCTTGCTATGTGTTTTTGAGATACTGAGGTACATCAGCAGAATTTTCAAAAAGAATAAAGCTGGAATATCATGGTGTTAGAAAAAATCAGGTAGAAAATCAGAGTGTGCCAAAGCTAAGGGCTCCAATTCCAAAATGAATATTTATCCAAACCACATCAAAGGGTCTACTGTGATGGTGAGCACAGCCACCATACCTCAGGATGACGACAGTCAATTCCTTGGACACAGGTCCTCTGAGTCAGTGGATGCCTCCCCAGGTCAAACACATTCCTAGGTTAGCATCCAGAATATTATTACCTCATTCTCTGGTGCTTTCAGAGGCAGCTCCATGGACTCACTACACTTCCAGTATGCTATGTAGAGGAAAAGGGGCAGCCAAACTTTGCAAGGGGCTAAAACCCATGCCATAATCTTTAAGATACCAAGAAAAACTGTGAAATTTAATTTCAAATTGTCTTTATCTGAGAATCACCTTAACAACTATTTCCCATACTGAAAAAAGAATTAGTGATAAATATGGCTATCAGAGTACAGTCTTTATCACAACATATGACAGAAGTGTAAGATGTCAGGTAATTTTGAAATTTCTGCAGGCAAATTTAATTTTTAAACTGTATTTGTCAACATATGTTCACACTTTTCTTTCTGAAGCTCCTCCAAAACTAGATGAAAATCTGAGATGGGCGCAGTGGCTCACATCTGTAATCCCAGATTTTGGTTCAAGGCCATCTTAGGCAAAAAGTTAGTGAGACTCTGTCTATCTCAACCAACAAACCAGGTGTGGTGTCACACCCCTGTTATCTCAAATAATCAGGAGGCCATAGGTAGGAGGATTGCAGTCCTAGGTCTGCCCAGGAAAAAATTCCAGACCCTATCTGAAAAATAACAGAAACAAAAAGGGTTAAGGTATGGCTCAAGTGGTAGAGCACCTGGCTAGCAAGTGCAAGGCTCTGAGTTCAAACTCCAGTACTAACAAAGTTAAAATAGATAAAAACCTGTAGTCTATTAGTTTAGAAGACTTATTAAAAGTTGACACTGAAAGGACTCTGGTTCCAAGTAAAATACAGGTGGTTAGAGAATAAATTTCTGTCAAACTAACTAAAAAAAGACAAATTGCCAAAACAATCACATTTAAAAAGATTCAGGAATTATGAAAACAAATTTAAATGAACAAAACTTCTAGAAAGCAAAGAATTTCACCTAGGTTAGCTGTCTTTCATGGGCTCTTCTTCCCTCAGGCAGATGCCAGTTCTGAGCACACTCCAAAGATGAAACCTGGTTCATGCAGAAGGACAATAGGAGGAGAAAGAGAACCTGGCAGGCCTGTGGCATTCACACAGTGGACACAATAACATGGAAATTAAAATATTCTTAAATGCTTGTCTGCTTTTCACATTTTACATTTGCTAATTTAGCTCTGAACATAGCTAGCTGGTCTTCTCAATCTGATCACCAAATTTAGCCATATTATATAGGAAAATGCTAAAGAATAGACCATCCTTTCCCCCACTTTTCAGAAGTGTAATCAGAGGTATAGGAGAGATGGACCTGAGGGAAAAGCAGAACCAGAGGAAGAAGGGTCTTCTAACACAGCCTAGTTCAGCTCAGCTCAGTCCCTAGTAGTGAGGTGTTGACCCCTGTCCTTATCTGTCCCACAGATACCACTCTGGTAAAAATAGCATTCCACAGAGCTGTGACCCTTGCTTTGCATATGATATTGGGCATATAGTAGCAAACTACTAACATGAGAGGAAGCAAAAATGTGATCAATTACCAAGTTAAACAAACAACATAGACAGATGCAAAGGAAAATGTATATTATAGTTATTATTGAAAGACCACATCTTAGTCGGACATGATGGTACATGTCTATAATCCCAACACTCAGGAGGCTAAGGCAGGAGGATTGTGAATTTGAGGCCAGACTGGAATACATAATGAGATCTTTTCTCAAAAAACAAAACAAAAGAAAAAAAATCAAAACACCAGAAAGACTATGTTTTGATTCAGTGATGATTCATGTGCTATAGAGAAGCTGGAAGAAAATATGGATAAAAGTGATGGAAGGACATGGAATTTAATCAAAGAATTGGAATCTGTAATCAATAATCAATATGAGACTGAAAAATATAATATTTGAAATTAAGAACTCATTAGGTAAAGTTTAACATCAGCCAAAGATTAGCTAAATCTTTCTATCCCAAAGATAGAGCAGTGTAAGAAATTTGACCAAAGCTCAGAAAGAACAAAAGAATACAAGTATCATATTCACATCCAAGTCACAATGAATGCCCTACAATCCTTATCACGGGAGTTCCTACAAAAGAGAGATAAAATGAAGCGGTATAAATTTATGGAGATAACAAGGGCAAGAATTTTCCAAAAATTTTAAAAACAAGCAACCTTCACATGCAAGAATCTCAACTAAAGCCAAACAGGATAAACACAAGGAAGATCTTATCTAGGCCTTTCACAACCCTGCTGCTCTCTGGTTCCAAAGGCTGGGCAGTCAGCATGCATAGTCCTCAATCTAAATCCAAATGGAATGCTCTGCAAATTGTCTCTTTTAATCTGTTTACTTTGAGGAAAATTCACTTCTACAGATTCAAAACAAAGAACAAGTGAAAGGTGGACACATTTATTGGTTGAGGATCATAGTTTTTCAAAATGAATAGAAGTCACTTGTTTCCAAATGTCCTGTAACTGAGATAAATAAAATGAGTTTCTAAAAGAATATCCATGCCTCTCTAGTATGAATCAAATAAAGCATTGAGAAAGTAATTCAAAAGAAGTGGAGTTAAGAACAGTATGTGTTCATTCTTACTTTGTATATTTACTTTGTAAAACTTGGCTGAGGTTGCTTGTGATACCAAAACGATACAGCGTCAGGACTAAATTATGAGTGGAGTCAGAGGAAAAGAGCCAAGACATATTGAGCCATTAACAGATACCAGGTATTTTTCTCAACCATTTACAGGGGTCATCATGAACACGAAAAGAACTTTACATAAATCATAAGTGGATATAAAAGTGAACTCACTCAGTAACCTGAATCTCCATAATGAGGTCATTTAATGTAAATCATTTCAGAAAGTCCAATATCCTAAGGTCCATTTCCACTCCATTTCCCTTCTAGCTAGAAATAAACATCCATTCTAATTGTTGGCTTCTGGGTCCCTCTAGAGTGTTTCAGATCCCAGTGGAATCAGCCTGACTTCCCACTGAGTCTTCTTTTCAGAATTTAAGCTGTGCTCTCTTCCCCCTTGTACTCTCAGAAACTACCAAGCCTCCTCTCTCTCTCAGACTTGCTCTATCTCTTCCCAATCTCCAGCCTGATTATGGAAAGGACCATACCCTCCCAATCTGGTTAATTCCTCTCCAGCATGCACATCCATTTTCTTTGGAACTGTTTCTGCTAATCACTTTCAGAAACAGGAATAACTAAAGCCATAAACATGAAGGAATTTTAAAAATCATAATACCCTTAGAGCCATGCTTTCTGGAGCACTCTTTTCTACATCTGAAATTATAACTAAGTACAGTTAGGATTTTGCTTCCTGCCCCTGACTATTGCCTACATCATTTCTTTGTAGGCCCTACCTGTTGATTAAATTAAACCTTGCTGATCCATGAAAACACTGTGCATCTCTGGCTCCAAGTGCTCAATTCCCAACACCTAAGCCCCCAGAAGAGGTCTCTGCTAACTCTACAGTCTCTTCCTCCACAACACGGCAATCTTCAAGGTAAGGGATCCATTAGCACCCAGTCCCTCTCATTTGCCTGCTCCCTTAAAGAAAAGTAAAAAGAAGAAATTTGGAAAGGAGAGATTTTCAAGACCTAACAAAGTGACATTTTGCCCTGGTCCCTTTGGACAGAACTCTGTAACCATCTGTCATAAGTAAACCATACAATAAGAATTTGAATTGGCCATCTATTAAGAAATCCCTGCTGGTTTTTGGTGTGCTGTTATTTCTGTTTGTTTGTTTGTTTGTTTGTTTGTTTGTTACAGTGGCTGGAGAACAAACATAGGACCTTGTGCATATAAGGAAAGAGTTCTACCTCTGAACTACACCTCCACCCCCAAATTTCTGAAGGTCTTCACTTTCAAATATCTCCTATTTCACTGTGGAGTCATGATTTTTCCAAGTTTGACAAACAGGAGTCATCTTTTCCTCCTTCTTTAGACTTTATATTTGATCTAGATAATTACTTGCTCCCCTATATTTTACAGAGCCACCCTTTCATTCTCATTCTTTTCTATTTTCTGTTGATGATATTTACTAGTTACTTTTGACATATTTGGGGAAAATTATTCCCAATTACCCTTGAAGTATCTTGAAGGAAACTAACACCAGTTGGTGTTTCAAAGATTTATTTTCTATACTGTTCGCTAATTTCATCTAAATGATCACTTCCTCTTTTGTTTTAGGTCAATAACTTTGTAAGTCTTAAAAATATATATTGTTTAAATATATATTATCTTTATATTTATTGTTAGCAAAAATCAAAATTTTTGTCAAAATTTTATTTTTTTATTGATGAATTTTTTTCTTTTTTTTATTATATTATTGTCAAACTAGGGGTACACTGTGACATTACAAATGTTCTTACAGTGTATCATAGTTGAATTCACCCCTCCTTTATCCCTCTCCCTAATTCCTGGAATAGTCTCAACAGGTCTCATTTTTCCACTTTAATACCTGAAGGCATAATATTTCCACTACTTTCAGTCTCTTTCACACTTTCCTTATATCCCACAAAGCAAAGATTTTTCCACAGGTTCTGCTTAACTCTGTGAAAATGCAATGAAACAGGAAAGGGAGGATTTTTCTGGTATCTACCTTCCACTGCTCCAGCTTTGTCTCCTGGCATTTAGCATCAAAAGCCAGCAGAGGGACACAGAACTTAGCAATTTTCACCCCTTTGCACCTCTTCCTCCCCAAGAACTCAGCACTCTGCTGGGAGATGTCAGGACTCAAAAAGGAAGTTTAAAATTATGTAAGAAATTAGCTCAGTGACCTCAATTTCTTTGCCCCTTGGTAGATAACTTGTGGTTTTCTGAAACCGAAAGCATATTTTAAGAGTTCAAGTAAGTTTGGCAGTAAATCATCCCTGGACTCATAAAAATGTGCACACAGAATTTTGCAGACACCAAATCAAATAACTAAACTGAAGTGAAATCAAAACAAAGAGAATGTATGTATGCACGTGCATACTTCAGTCCCCAAACTGCAGATAGGGCAGTCTATCTTTTACTGTGTAACATAAATTCTAGAATATTAAAGAGTCCAGTAGTAAGCAAGCTGTTCAAGTTACTTTTTTTCACCTCCAAAATATCTCTATCACCCAGGTTTGACTGCTTCAATAAGACATAGCTTGTGGGTTTCAACTTACAACTTCAGAATGACTCCAGGACCAGCAAAGCCATTGTTCTTTGCCTCACCTCTTCTGTGTGTGCTGAGAAAAGTTGGGAAGGGATGTTGGAGCTGTCAGTAAAGAGATAGTGAAGTCAAAGCTGGGGTAACTAGAGGGAGATGCTCTGACTTTTGAAGATTAAGAAAAAATCTTAGTGATCCTAGCACTCTGTGAATCATAGGGAATAAGAGGAAATTGGCTCAAACTTAGATACTAACCATACACTTTTAGTTCCCTTTTGAACTAAATGATTGCACCAAGATCCTCCAGTTAGTAGAAGGCTCACAAGCAGAATACAGAACATGAGACCATAGGTGCCCTGTTCATTGGATATACTCAAAACACAAACTCTTACAATGAGGACTCCCATCATCCAGTTGTGTCTTCCTGTAGTTTTTCTTCAAAGCACCCACCAGAATGATTCCTTTTATAGGAAACCAGATCATCAGGCATGGTCACTGCGTCAGCCATCCATTGGATTTCAAAATTGCACATAGAAATAGCCAGAGGCTTTATAATACTTTTCAGGGTTGTCCAGCAGCTGTGAGTCCACACTTTCTACCCTAACCCCTGGCCTCTCGGGTCCTGTCTCCTGAAGGACCCCTTTTTCACTCTGCTTCAACCACACTGGGTACCACATTGGGTGCCCTTGTACCTTCTATTCCTTTCCCAGATATCTTCATGACTTGTTCACCTTCTTGAAGGCTCTGCTTAGATAGCCCCTTCCAGTGAGATCTCTCTGACCACATTATCTAAATTCATAAACTGTGACTCTCCAAAACTCGTCTCCCCCATCCTCCTCTACTTCTGCTTACAGTACAGCACTTAACACCTTCTGATATTCTATGTAATATAATTTTTTCTTTGTCTCCTTACTAGAATGTAAGCTTCATGAAACCAAGAGCTTTTTTCTGTTTTTGCTCACTGCTGAATCCTAACATCAAAATAATGCCTTGAGCATAATAGCACACAGTAACTATTTGGAGAACAAATTAAGAGAATAGACAATACACCATTTTCTTCACACTTCAATGTCATCTCTAACTGGTTTTCTGAGTTGTACAGGTAACAGCCTGTGCCACTGTTTTCTCATTTTTTCATTTGAACATAGTTTTTCTTTCCCATAAACTATAGGAGATCATATAAAAGCACTCCATAAAGTATTAAATGCTATATAATTTAAAGTTGTGATCAGAAAAATTATTGTTTCAATGAATAATATTGCTCAAACAAACAGAAATAAATAGTATATGGGATATTGATGTATGTTATTCATAGACCTATCATTAATATACATGCTATTTAAATGTATTTTATTTGTAGAACTATCCTTGAATTATGAGCTATTTATAAGTATCTTATTTATGTATATCTCATATAAAAAGAAGGACAGAAAGAAAAAATAAAGGTGAATTCAAATTATACATGTCTAAATTTAAGAATAGATTTATGTAATGGTCTTTTTTTTCTAATTAAGAAGTTAATAAAGAAAATAGGAACTGACAAAAATAAGTAGCAAGTACAAACTCTTAATTAAGCTTTTCTCTTTTCACTTACAGACTAAAATAATAATAACTTTTTATGAAATGAATTATTTGGCAGAATACAAGTTTCCCAGAGGCCAGGAATTTTGAGATATTTATTAGTTTATGCTGTGGATCTCACAGAAAGTTGGTTGCTCAATGCTGCAATGAGCCAGAACTGGGTGAATCACTGCAGAGAAACACAGAGAACTGTTGGAATAGGAGGGCTGGCACTGGAAGCTGAACTGCTTATCTGAAGGCACCTCCTCCTTCATTTGTGACTTTAAGGATGAGTGGACACTTTTGAAAAGGTACATCGTGGTTCCTTCACAGTTCTGCACAGTTTGGCATGAACTCAGTGTGTCCCAGACACATGAGCCAAAAGTGGGTGGCAGAGGAGTGCAAGGGATGAGAGTAGTAATAACCACCAGGGCAGTTCAGAATCGCTGTTTGATCCAGTAGGCACTTTTGTAAAATTTTACAAGGCTGGCATGGCATTACCCATTCAGTCATTTAAGTCTTCATAGGTATTGACCTGTTCAACCTGAACTTAAAAAAAAAAAATGAGATGGTGGGAGAGTTGCCAGTAAATGATAGTCTCTTCATAGAGCTTCCTTGAATAATAAAACAAAATTAAAAGTAAAATACACAAAATTAAAGATCACTGAAGATTAATTCACTAATATTGATGTTTCTCAAAAAAAAATCAGCTTTAAAGAGACTGAATGGGGGTGATAGAGAAACTGAGTGTTCCTTTATTGTTGTTCTCTTTTGATCTTTTCACTGCTCCTACTTTTTTTTTCAGTAATGTACCCAAAGACTGATTCACCCTCTCTCTCCAACTTTAATAAAGGTTCATTAGTGGATTAGAAGAGATTTGAAACTGAGCCCAGTGGAGTCAGCAGAGACAAGTTCCAAACATCCATTCAGCGCATTTTGAAAAGTACCAAGCTAGTAACTTGGAAAAGAGCCACCAATAAAATTGGGTGCACTTGTGCATGTGGAGCTCCTCTGCACAAAGAAGCCCACCTCCAAGTGGGCAAGAGTGGCAACCTGACCCAATGAAAATGAACAAGGAAAAGACTGTTGACTTCAGCTTGAGCCAACCCTGACAAAATAAACACAGTCCATAGTATGGGGAATAGTAAGAGGCAAACTGATGACCCATCACGTATTATTGTAATAAAAAATAAGCAAATACATGTGGTCTCTAAGCCTGTCCTACTCTTGGACCCTCTCAGCCTCTTTGAAATTTGCAACCCTACTCAGATGAAGCATGTTCTGGTATAGAAAGGCAATGGGTCACAGATGTTTGCAAGGATTCAGTTGCTGCACCCATTAATGCTGGTCTCAGCTCTTTCTAAAGCGTCTCCTGGATAGACCTGGGGAGGGAGTTGTTAACTTCCTTTCCATCTATTTCCACAGGCTTTCCAGATCATTTCCCAAACTGATGACATTGGTTAATAATATAAGCAAAAATGCTTCAACTTCTCTTAATACTACCAATAATGGTAGTAAGCTAACATTTGAGCATTTATTATAAATTTTTCTAAGTACTTTTTGGTTATTAGCTCATTTGTTATTCAGAATAGTCTTGTAACATGTTCTGGGTTGTCTGACTCAAGCCATATATATATAATCCTCTTTTCCTCCCAAATTCAAGCAGGACTTGAAGAAACATCTGCACACTCATGTTCATCACAGCACTAGTGGCCATAGCTAAGTTATCAAGTCAACCTAAGTGTCTGTCAACAGGTAAATGGATAAAGAAAATGTGACTGTATGGAGTGAGGATGTGGCACAAGTGGTAGAGCACCTGCCTACAAGTATGAAGCCCTGAGTTCAAATCCCAGTATAGCAAGAAAAACGCATATATACCTAGGGAATACTATTCTGCTTTAAAGGGGAACAAATACTATCATTTTCAATAGCGATAGAATTGGAGAATATTGTACTATGTGGATGAAATAAGCCAAACACAGAAATATAATAACACATGTTCTCACTTACATGTGAAAGCTGAATCATTTGATCTCATAAAAGCAGAGAACAGAATAGTGGTATTACTAGAGACTGAGGGAGTTAGGGAGATGATAATCAAAGGATACATAGCCTCAGCTAGACAGAAGGATTAAGCTTGAACTTTTTCAGATCTATTGCACAACATGGTGAATATGGCTAACATTAGAGTATGGTACATTTCAATGAGATGGTAGGGGAAACCTCAAATTTTCTCATCATGGGACAATATCAAAAGTGAAGGTGGTAGTAAGTTGATTTAATCTGGTCATTTCAGATTGTACTAAAAAAAAACCACATTACCACTTTGTGTCCCATAAATGTGTACAGCTATTATACATATTGGTCAATATATAATAAAAATTTTTCAAGGAGTCATGACAAGGAGACACAATTCAGTCACATAAGTGAGTTTCTGGTTAATGAAACTTTTAGAAAAGCTTGGTTTTTATGCTAAAAAAAAAACACTGCAAGTTTTTTCATTCCTTTTTCCTCCTCTCCTCACATAAAGAGTGGAACCACACTCAAAATACGGCAAAAACCAAGCATAGAAAGAACCTCAATTTCTCTGACACTATTCATCAAAAACATTTGCTTTTGGGTCTTGCCTGTTTTTAAGCCACATAAGCCAAAGGCATTCTGTTACTTAAAGCCAAAGGTATTCTTAACAGGTACTGTTTATTATCGTCATTTACAAAGGAGGAAGCTGAGGCACAAAAAAAGTGACACAATTTGTCCAAGTTCACCCAGGTGGTAAGTGGAAAAGCTTGAGTTAACTCCAGGTGTTCTTTCCCCAGGACCTACATTGTCAACCACCACGACACCCTGTGATACCCTATAACTCCTAGTTTAGAAATATGGGCATTTAAGAAATATAGTCATTACCATTATTATTTTACTAAATTCTCTATACAATTTTTTCAACAGCTACAAATTCCCAAGGACAAGATCTGGATTTCACCTCATCTTGCATCTCTGTTGCCATCTCTCCCAGGGATAGCATGCATCCCAGATCTAGCAAATACTTTTCTTTAAATTTTCTATGTTAAATTCTCTTAATATGTAGAATATGGCCTGTATTCATCTGTATAATTGAAAGGAAGGGAGGAAGGAAGGGGAGGGAGGGGAGGTACAGAAGGGAGGCAGGGAGGGAGGGATGGAGGGATGGAGGGAGGGGAGAGTTCTGCCTCAATCCTTATGCTTCAAGGGCCCACAACTACCCATGCCTTCCACAACATTTCCTAAGACCTCCATCTCCAACCCTCTGGGTCTTAGCCAAGCTGGATAGTAATGTACACACTTCTACTTGGTACTCTTCAGCCTCCTACCCATGCCCCCAAAGAGCTCCAGAATTTGTGATCATCCTGGGACCCAGAGCTAGACTCCAGTCCTAGGACAACAGCCTGGCGAGTACATCAATTCTGCTGACTGGCACAGTGCTGTTTTCATGGGACAGTGTGAGACTGGGCCGGGCTGCTAAATGGTGCTGACACCTGATTATGAGCAATTCTCATTCACTTGGACATAGGATGAGTTCATGACTCTGGGCTCCCAACAGCCCAGGGCTGACTCTTGACTGTGAGCTGCATTTTTGGTACCCTGCATCCTCAATTACCCACCATGCATCCTCAATTACCCACCATGCTGTCACTGTGGTGCTACCTCTAGTCTACTGCACCAGAAGTGGCAGGTGATCTTTACCTGTGGCTAGAACTCAGGGCAGTTCTACCTCAAGGCTTTGAGTTCGACCCTCCAGGCTTTGTGCCACATGTAATATTTCCCTGGGCTTGGTTCTACCTAAGTTCCCCCAAGAGAGTTGGTCTTTCCAATACATTCATATCCATTCTTGACTCCATTTAGTATGTAGACTTTGTGCTCTCCCAGGTTTACCTGAGACACATGAGGGTGGGGATTCTTCCCATAAGTAGGACCACTCTTCTTATATCACCTACAACCCCTCCTAGCCCCATCCCCAACTGGTGACAGTGGGTGGAAACCAGGGCTGCAAACAACATGGAAAGAAATAACAGCCTGAACAGTTCAAGAGAAGACATAGTTGGAAAGATGTGTTGTTCTATATTTATACCTTAGACTTTCAATAGGTAATTTAGCATGACCATTAAATAAATGATTGAGCACATTTTCTTATATACCCTGTGCATTTGTGGTCATCTTCAAAGAAGCACAAGAATAACCTTGAAGCGTCATGGGAAGTCAGCGTTCACTTAGCAGGATGGATGATGTATCCTGATGCTGTACCAGTGTGAAAAAAATGGCATCAGGGAACTTAGAAGCAAGAGAAGTTACATTGTTTCCACACAGACAGGTTCTAATCAGCTGTAGGACTTGAATAATAGCTGGGTTGTTAACTCTTTTTCATAGTGAGAGATATGAAATTGCCCAGTAACACAAAATTTGACAATAAAGAATAGGAAGAGATTAACCTGAATCTGAAACAAAAGAGATAGTGTGTAAATACTATGAAAAATTATCAAGTGCTCTAATTGAACAATAAATGAACACATCACTGCCTTCTCTCTATCCATTATTCTAAATCTTTAGTGATAATGTCACCAAGTCTCATATGTGTTTACAAAGTTCGCAAAGCATTTTTAGATAAAATTTCTTCAATAAACACAGGACCCCAAGAAAACATCTTAACAGGGTCCACATACCCTAAGGGTTGCCTTAAAGTAAGAAGCAGAGTCAAGAATTCCACCATGTCCCAGTTCTAAGAAGTACATCCCAAATATGATTCTGAATTTTTCTGACATCTTGATCTATTTCCATTTCTTCTACTTTGACAAAATTATGGTAAGTAGAAAAATTACAAATGGAGAGTTGTCTACTGTACAAGTCTTAAGCATGCTACACAGAAGTGACAGGTGAAACTTGAGGCCATTGTAGGAGAGTTTCTAACTTTAGTCCAATAGTTGGAGTCTCCACAGCCATATAAACACTGACCACAGAAAGAAAAGCAAGGAAAGCATGGCTTTGCAATTGTACAGCTTGAGCAAACAGCTTGAGAACTAAGTTGCCTGTCTACCTAGAGAACTGAGTATACAATATCATTACTTCAAGTAAAGGAGAAGAAGGAAAACTCATCATTCATGACCAGAAGGTTCTGTGGTGTCCATCAATCCAAATTCAGAGATTCAGAATTGCAATTCAGAAGAAACAAGTCCAAAGAGCTCTGAATTAGTGCTCTGAAGAAGTCAGGAAAAGTGGGAATATACATAGGCTATTGAGTGTTGAGAAGGAATGGAAGCTACGTGACTCATGGGCAATCACAAAAAGAATGTAAAAACAGAATGGAAATGGCCATAAATAATCTTTCCACATGCATCTTGAGCCTGAGTATACGCAATTATCTAGTCATTCAGTCCATCCAGATGTCTGCTGTCAAAACAGCAAAATGAAGGCAAAGTTCACATTCCTAGGCAGCAGCTAGAATCATGTATAAGTCCTACTCCCTTAAAGGCCTCCCAACTCAATTCCATTTTTTCCCCTTTTTTTTTTTTTTTTCCTCCTTCTTATATACTAGTACCGTTTCATTCTGGAAAACTCTGGGATGGTCATGCTAAAGGTCTAACATTGTGCTTTCTTTTGAGAACTCCTTATGAATATTTGGGTCTTTTGTTTTGTTTTTATTTTTTTTTAATACATATTATCGTTGTACTCAGAGTACATTGTGACAGTTACAGAACTGCTTAAAATATATCATAGTTAAATTCTACTCCATTTTAAACTACTCTTTCATTATCACTTTCATCATAATTTTCTCTTTAGCAATATCTAAGATGTCCCGTGGTTTTGCTAAATAGTCAAACAAAACAGAAAAGAAATTGATCCTTTTCACAACTAGGTGAGTCCTAGTCACCTGTTCTTTAGCAACTCCTTCATTTTCTTCCTACTACTTTGTGCCTAAACATCCACGTTCCTTTGATGTCAAGTCTGCTGTTCTATACCACAGAGTTCAGCCCAGTGCAGTGCATGCTGTTCCTCATATCTGCACATCCGGGAGAGCTAACCTACTAATGTCAGTTCCATTGTTGTGAAGGTTAGTATTCACTCCTTTCACTCTGTGATAATTATGCTTATTGGTGTCTCTGTTCATTTTCTCAAAGAGCGATAAGAAATGCATAAGCCTAGAGCAGCAGAAGCACAATCTCCTGCTACTTTTTTTTTTTAATCTCTTTTTTAGGTCAAATGACCACTTGTATTCACAGTCCATCAGGAAGAATTACAAAAGTAAATAAGGTTTATTTGCAATACAACTCTAAGCTCAGCAATTACTAGAAACAATCATTAATTCAAATAAAAGATATGGGTATGACTCTAATATACAGAATAGTCAAGACATACCATTCTTTATTTAGTAAAACATGCTCTCCTAAAAGGTTACTAATCTTTGCATTTTTGTCTTTTAATAGGGAGAAGAGTGTATCATATAGCTTCTTCTGACAAACTTCAGATTGAAAAGGAAAAAAGTTAAAAATTAAAAATAAAGAATGTGATAAAAGAAAACTGTGGAAGGGAGAGAGAAAAGGAAAACTAAAAGATAAAAAACAAGAGGAAGCAGAGTAGCATCCAGAATAGCCCAGTGTATTAGCTAGAGACCTCTGGGTCATGGTTATCTGCCAGGTGCTCTATGTGCACAGTATATAGAACAGGGAGAGGAATAGCAGAGGCTGTGTCTAGAAAATGAATTAACTGAGGGAGATTTGCTGCATGCCTCTCTTACTCAATACATATGTAAAATTTCAAACCCAATTGTTATAAATCAGTATCATTATGCATTATCACATTTCAGTGTCCCTCTTTAAATCAAAGTGAGGGCTGTGAGGCAGTGGAAAAGAAGCCTGGGTTCACTCACACAACACCCTTTGTTCCCAGCAACTCTATTAACATAACAATAATTACGACAAATGCCATTACACAAATGCCAACTGAATACTTTGAACACATTGTTTTTGTTCTGGCTTCACAAGGATTTCTGGGAGATTTCCTAGCTTAAATTATTTTTAAATAACAGCTGTCACTTAGAGAGGGTGTGTGATGCTTGGTCTTCTGAATGGCATTATTCATTTTGCTGATGAGGAGACTGAGGCTCAGAGGAACTAAGCAGTCCTCTCAAAGTGTCACAGCTAGTAAACATGGGGCTATCACCACAAAGAAGTTTATTCAGAAACACTTTAAAATCTCAGACACTCCAACTTGTTAAATAAACTAGCATCAAGTAAGAAAAAAAACAGGTATTGATTTGTTTCTACTGACTATGTCTTCAGTCAATGTCATTCACCTACAGAATGAATAGACTTCCTCACTCTCCTAATCTTTAAAGGGTCTGTTCCCCCTTACCTATAAAAACCGAAAATCCAGGAAGCCAGTAACTGGTGACTTGAATCTGTTTCACCCCCAAGAGACTCTTTTATGTCATGGATGTGAAAATAACATAGATAGTTTAGCAAATACTGAAAAATCACAATACCTTTAGATATGGACATGAAAGACATTGTCATTGCCTTGACTTTTAAAATAAATAAAAGAAAAGCCAGTGAGATAGTGCATTGCTTGTATCAGTGGTGCCTGTCATGTTTTAGGCACATTCATCTGGACAGGCAGTGTTTCATTTTTCATTTGAGGCACCATCCTATAGCCAGCAGAAGAGAAACTTTTCTAAACCACATAGCCCCCTGATACTTTTATAGTGGGGCTGATGGAGGAGGGGGTTGCTGTTTTTTTTAATTCTAGAAGGGAGCACACAGAAAGGAAATCTGATCTTACAAAACTCTACCTCTGGACAGCATTATAGCTTTTCATTGCCCATATAACTCATACGTTTATAACATAATTATGGGCAATTATTACATTTGAATACAAAATTCACACAGGCAGGAAAATGGGCACCACAGCAGTTCAGTTACAGTCACCTGAAAACTCAAGGATATACTTATCCATATGCCTATTTAGAAAAATATGCCTATTTAGAAAAGCTTCCCTTCCCTTTTTAGTGTGTCTCCAAGGCTAACAGCTGAAGCCAGAAACCTGGACCACCCCATCATTTCCACATTCCTTTTTTCCAAGGACAGATCCATCCAAGCTCAATTTTTAAACTTTTTTCTCATAAAAGGTTTCCTCTTAAAGAGTAGTGTGCAAATAAAGAAAGAAATATTTCACATTTGTGGGGCTTTGTAGCTTGTAATGTACACATCATTTTCTTATGCCCTCCCCAACAGCTCTGTGAAAAGTTAAGGTAGATTTGTCAACATGTCACACCAATGAAAATTGTAAGCCAGGTGGAGATGTAAGGGGACTACAGGTCAATATAGTCAAGATTCACTCCAAGGGTTTCTCAGGCTGAAATGCTTAGCAAAAACCTACTTGAATATGAGTCAGTCCACATTCACAAAAATTTTATTAAACAAAAATCAAGAAAATATTCCATGGGTAGATTGTAAGTGTTCTCTTGAGGTATTTTCTATAAAGTCAAGCATGCTACAGATTACCACCACAAAACACACAAAGAAGTGAAACCAGACTCAAAATGAAAACCAATACAACTATTTTTACTGCCTTTATGTGCTGTATAAAAAACAAAAAGAGGAAAAGTCTGAAGATCAAATGACAAAGAACTTTCTAAATATGTCACTTGTTACATACTGCCAAATTCTTGTCTTTGTCCCAAGAAATTTAAAGTCTCCATCCTGGTATAGAAAGTTTCATATTCCCAAGTCCATTCTCTCTCTCTCTCTCTCTCTCTCTCTCTCTCTCTCTCTCTCTCTCTCACACACACACACACACACACACACACACACTCATCTTCTTACACATTATGGGAGAATGACAGGTTTACCAATTCATTCAGACAATAAGAGAGAAATTTTATAATACATAAAGAAAGTTGTTTCCTATTGACATTTTCTGTTTTCCTACCATTGTCACTAATTTTCCAGGGTTAGCTTTGTCTGGTGACAACCTAGAGCAGTGTACAGACAGACAAAATTCCAAGGACATCACTTACACCTTGAGAGATGCATGGGCACACACAAAAACTGTGCATGGTCCTTCCTTGTGTCTACATTTCGGACCATTTGGAAAACATCTGTGGGCAGCTGTTAATTCTTTCCAAATCCATATTTAACCTTCAGAAGTCATGCTAGCAGACAGGACTTCAGCATTTGTTGTCTGGAAAATCGATCAATACCGTCTATATTTTGAAGGGCATCAAATCTTCTGGGTCAGGAGCTGAGAGACTGAGGGCCTGAGAGGCAGCAGCAATCAGACCAACCTTGCTGAGCTCTTCCCTCTCCTTAAAATAGCTCTGAGGTGTGCTTGGTCTCATTTGCCTGGCAAGGCGAAATTATAGGACTTGACTCTGGGCACTCAGAAATTCATCAGCATGGGGCAACAAATCATAGCTAAAGCTCAAAGTAATCACACTCATGGTGGTTGCAGCAACCCCAACACTGCTGCTGTGTGTTTAAACCTCCAGGAGCTTTCTGAAATGTCTGCTGGAAAGAACATTTCAGCCTGGCTACCTTTTCCCTACAGTATTGTATCTTCAACAAACTGTTGGACAAGAGAGTATAGAGATTCCCTTTTCACATTACAAAAGGAACCTGACTTACAACCAGGTTACATCTCAATATACATCGTATGTTAAACATATCCTAAGTCAAAAATTCATTAAGCACATCTAACCTACTGAACATCCTAACACCAGAGACTCTTCATTGTTCCCCCTCATTGCTGGGAGGCTGTGCTGCTCACCGTGTGCAAGAATCATATTGCATATCACTAGCCCAGGAAAACAACAAAATTCAAGTTCAATATACAAGTGCCACTGAAGTTTTCCACAGTATAAAGTAAAACAATTATAAGTCAAGACACTGTAAGTCAGGGACCATATAGATATATTGAAGGGTGGGGGAGTGAGTCAAGTGGTAGAGGTCCTGCCTGGCAAACACAAGGCCCTGAACTCAAACCTCAGTACTGTCAAAACAAAAAGTTTAGGGATGAGGGTATTGTTCAAGTGATAGAGTACCTGACTCAGTCTCTTAATAATAAGCAAATACCCTTCTTTTCAGAAAGAAATAACAAACTTAAAAATTACTTCTACATCAGTATTCTTCCTAGTGATTGCTGTACCTAAATAACATGTACAAATGAAAACTGTTTTGCCTCTATTTGAGACAGGAAAATATGGGGTTGAGTTGCTTCTAAAGCCTGCTAAGAATGTGCTGCAATTGGATTTCAATGATCACCTCATTGTGAAATATGAGTGTGTTTTGCTGAGATCTTTAGATCTGAGTCCAGGTTGCAAGTCCTGAAGGCTATATCATTCACATGATAAAATGAGTAAAATAATAATATGTAAATGAGTAAAATGTAAAACTGCATTTACTGCAATTAGACCCTTTCATTACAAAGCTGAAAATCCTGGCTTACTTCTGTAAATCCTTCCAATAGGTTGAGTTGTAAATTTTCTATCAAAACGTAAGTTTATTTTATAAATAAAACATATCATATCACATATTCAATGTCAAAAACACTCTTGCCCTAACTTGAAAGGTTGCCTGAGACCTAATAGCTACTCACTACCTCTAGTGCTACCATACTGGCTCAAGCTATTATCTTTCATCTGGATTTTGGATCCTTGATGGGTCCTAGATAGTTCCCCCAAAAGAGACTATTCAAAATCCTTTCACAATGGCTCTCCAGTGCCTAAGTGGTCACTATGCCCTATGAATTGGCTCCCATTACAGCTCTCCTCTCACCCCTGATCCAGCATAATGGCCTTTCACTCTCCTCAATTCCACCTTGGCTATAGCTCCCCCTCTGCCTGGATGTCCCTCCTCTAAATAGCTACATAGCTCAATCCCTCATCTCCTTCATATCTTTGCATGCATGTTATCCTATTTCAATGTGGCTTTTCTAGATCATCCCATTTAAATTATGATCTTTGCCTCTCTTCTTCTTATACTGCCCTATTCCACTGCTCCCTTTTCCTATAGCACCAAATCTCTTCTGGGACATTATATTGATCACTAGTGAATCACACAATGCTCATCATCTGTCTTTGTTCATCTGCTTCACTCATATATCTCAAATTACCTGGAATCATGCTTGACCCCATAGAAAGTGTAGGAAATATCTGTGTAATGAATGTTGGTTAAAACCTAGTTGAATAAGGGAGCAAGAATTTTCTCTTTGAGCACCATAACTTTTAGAATAGTCCAAACAAGAAATATTAACAATGCTATCCCTTGCCAATATAATTTATTGTGTATTTAGGATTTTTATTTTTATTACATTCACTTCTTAATATATGTTTATACCTCCAACATAAACCTCGAAAAAATAAGTGAAGTTTCAATTCTTGTCTTCCTACTCTAATCAAAGTTATTCTTTCTGAGAAAACAAAATGAAAAGTAGACATGTGAACTTGGAAATTTTCAGCTCTTCATGCATGCTTGCTTATGTGCACATGTTCTTAGAATGGCCTCATAAATCATGACAGCAATGCTAAGGGAGATACTAGATCCCAAATGGATATAATTTTTAATACTATTCAAAGTTTTTAAGTTCTCATACCATAAAAGAATGCAGAATCACAACAATAAAAAAGAGCTACCCTATTTATTAGAAAATATAATTTTAAATATCTTGAGATTTTACCAGTGTCTTAAAATAGTACAATGCTCATGTGAAATACATTACAAATCTTACAAGCCTAAAAAATATAAAATTTCATCAAGTGATCAAACTGGATGGAGTCTGCAGAGTTCTAAGAATGTGGAGAAGAATTGGAGAATATATATACAACTAGAAGCCAGAGATATAGGCTACAGGACCAAAAAGACCCTTTAAGTTTCAAAACCCATGATGTAGCAATTTCAACACAGGGCACCATGAAACCCGCCAAGGCCATGCATGAGAATTCCAGCCCTGCAGTGAGCTGAATTAACAGGCAGGCTGCTGCCTTCCATTATAGAGAAGAATCTTTTAATCTTAGGAAAGCATAGAATTAATCAAAGGAAAACTCTGGTATGAGATTTGTTTTAAAAATGGGATTGGTCTGTATTTAATGTGTTCTTCATGCCAAACTTCCTGGACAAATACTGCAAAGTACTTCAAATAATGTGGCCTAATGAAGTGACAGCCTTATAATGTCAATTTAAAATATGCAGTTGAGTCACTGATTTAAACCCAGTGTGTTAAGTTCAAGTTATGCTACAGGTAAAGCTGAACTCTGAAAGATAACAAAGGTTCTCTTTATTCTCTATTAGTTAGCTTTCCACTGCTGTGATAAAATACTTGAAAGAATCAATTTAAAAGGAAGAAAGGTTTATTTTGGGTCATGGTTTCATTTGTTAGCCAGTTGAATCTGCTGCTTTGGGCTTGTGGTAACCCAGTATATCATGGTGTAGCTCATGGTGGAGGAAGAAGCCTATTAACCTATTGGGAACAAGGAAGCAAAGAAAGAGGAGGAACCAGAATATTAATATCCCCTTCAAGGGCATATTCCTAATGGCCTAACTTCCTTCTACTAGGCCCCAACGCCTAAAGGTTTCACCAGATTCTAATAGCACCATTGGCCAGGGAATAAGCCTTCGGTACAGGGACCTTTGAAGAACATTTTAAGCCTATCACCAGTGGCTCGTGCCTGTAATCCGAGCTACTTGGGAGACAGAAATCAGGAGGATTGCAGTTTGAAGCCAACTCTGGCAAACAGTTTGCAAGACACTCTCTCAAAAAAACTCAGCACAAAAAAAGGGCTGGTTGAGTGGCTCAAGTGACCAAGTACCTGCCTAGCAAGCATGAGTTCAAGACCCCAGTACCACCAAAAAAAAAAAAAAAAAGCAAAAGAAGAAAACATTAAACTGTTTATATTTATAAAAGTCAATATCTTACTGCTTTTTATATGAATAACAGTTATTTATCATGAGGGAAAAGTCTATTTTTAAAGCACATAACTAATGTACAATGGGATACTATTCTTCAAACATAAAAAGGATGAAATTCTATCATTTCAGCCACATGGATGAACTTGGAAGACATTGTCTTAGGTGAGGTAACTCAGGCACAGAAAATCAAGCACAACGTGATTTCACTTGTATGTGGAATCTAAGGAAGTTGATATCATAGAAGTATGAAGCAGAAAAATGGTTATCAGAGGCTGGGGAGGATAGGGAGACAGGGAGAGACTGATCAACAAACAAAAAGTTCCAGGAGATAGGAAAAATAAGTTATATTGTTCTACTGTTCTATTGCACTGTAGGGTGGTTATGTCTGATAAGAAACCTTAAACTGACTAAAACCACCACAAGAAAGGGACTAAGGTAGAATGAAGAAAATTAGAGTTGATAAACCAATCGGTGTTATAATATATACATATACAGAAATATCACAAGGAAACTCCCTGTGTAGCTACCTTTATCTCAAATAAGCTAAAATATCATGTTTTTCATTTTATCTGTTCTCTTTTTTTCTTCTACAAAGTTGAAGAACAGGAGAGAAGAACAACTCCTGCCCAGTGGGAAGAGCTGACACCAGTGGGAGGGAAGGAGATGATGAGGAAAGGGAGTAGAAGGGTGAATACAGTGCAAAAAATGTGTGCACATGTATGCAAATGCAAAAATGATACCTGCTGAAACTACTCCAGGAATCACAGGAGGGGGAATGAGGGAGAATGATAGAGGGGATGAATTCATGTATGATATATTTGATGCATTGCAAGAACCTATGTAAATGCCACAATGTACCCCTACCCAGCACAACAATAAAGGAAAACAATCTAAAAAAAAAAAGAACAGATAATAAAGGAGTGCTGTAAAAAAAATATATTGAGTGGGGCTGGCAGAGTGACTCAAGTGGTAAGAGTTTCTGCTTAGCAACTGTGAGGCCATGAGTTCAAACCCCAGTACTACAAAAAAATAGTGCATTGAATATTTCAAAATAGCTACAAGAGATTTTGAGTGTTTATACCACAAAAACTAATAAATATATGAGGTGACAGATATGCTACATACCCTAATCTATTTTATAATGTACACAGGTATCAAAAGATCACACTGCCATCCATAAATACAATTGTGTGTCAAATACATATACATTTTATAAATAAATGACTGCTTATAAAGTAATATTCTAGGTTGAAATGGGGTTTATCTAGGTTTGTAAATGGAACCAGAATTATTCAAAGGCCCCTTAGAAATGCTTGTGAAAATCCTCAACCCAGGTAACCCTGGCAGGAAGTAGGAAAGGAAGGAAGTTGTCTAATCCAATCTCTTGGGCAACAACAAATGTGACAGAAGAGTCAGGGCCTCAAGAGCTTAGGCATCTAACCATCTTAGGAACCTCTTTTATCTTCAAACTGTGCCACTAAAACACAGCAAATTTAGCAGGTTTCTTGGGGGACCCTCTCTAACACACACTACGAAGAAGGGTGCATGGATGTTACCTTCTGTTAACAAGTTCACTTTCCAGGGCTTGCTGAGGAACTAACTGAGTTCTGTATACCGAAGTCTGAAAGCCTCCTGACCTCTAAGGGGCAGCTCCAATATCAAGCAAATCTAGCAAATGAAGGTTTTCCTTTTTTAAGTTACACCTCCTCAAATGTCAACAGGTTTGCAATAACACTACTGCCTAACTTTCAGTTCACAGAGCTTTTTTTTTTTGATCCTCAAAATGACTCAGTTCTCAGATGGACAACTCAGGCCATTCTTCACTTGATCTTATTTAACATTTTAGTTGGATAATTAAATATACAAGACACATGCTCATTTTCTCCTGACTTTCTGCAGAATGCCCATGAGGAGTTGGCCTTCTGGGTATGGAAGAGTGTGAGCTGCTAGGAGAGAGTGCTGTGTGTGACAGTGGCAAATTTCATGGAACCAGGTGTTAGAAGTGTTAAGTCACAGGCTTTGACCTCTGGGCAAGCAGTTAGCACCTCCTTGGATTTCAGACAAGACAGATTTCTGAGTGGATGGGGCTGCTATCCACAGTGACTTTACCAAGGTAAGGGGGCACCTCTCTGCTCAGCCAAGTGGCTGTCCCAGGTGCCCTTGATGTCATTCTCTCATGTGACATCTAGATAAAGGACCCTTATTGCTACATTTCAGTGCAGTGAAATGAGAAACCTCCAAAACAGGAAGACTTGTGCTCTTTCTTGGCTTGTCACTCATTGGTCCACTCTCAGGCGAGAAGTGATTTTAGGCCACTCAATCCAATGTAGGAGTGTTTGCTCCTGTGTAGGATGAAAATGTTTTACAAACATAAATTTGAAAATATGAGTTTTTGACAATATGAATTTGAAAACATCGATATTATTATAGAAACCTTAGCTAAAGTCATAGCATTATGCACAACTTTCAGCTCACATCAAAACCACCTGCAGGGCTTGCTGAGGAACTAATTTATGGGCGCTGCTCACAAGGCCTCTCATACAGCAGGGTTGGGGGGAAGTGGAGAAGGTGCATTTCTAGCAAGCGAACAGGGGATGTGATGCTGCTGGTAGAGGGACCACACTTTGAGAACCACTGGAATAAGCAATTAAGATATTCTGCATTCAATTAATCTGTAAAGTGGGACTAACACACTGTCCCGAGTTGTAAAGGGAAGGGTACCATTGCTGGTACCTGTTTTTGAAGCTGGTCCCCGCCATTTTTGCAAGGGCACACTCCCCCCAAACGATGGTACAAGTGACCAAGTCCTTTTCCTTACACACATCCCTTGTAAGGCGGCATGAAAGCGTCCTTTTCTGATCCTGCTGTTGAGTTTACTCCCTCACAGAGTGGCTGCTGAACCGGCTTGTGGAAAAGCAAATGATGGTGAAGTGATTCCCAGGTTGCAGAGCGCATTAACATTCCCGGCGGTGTGACAAAGCGTGCAGGGTCCTGCTGGTGAGGGCAAGTGATGCTGGCTGGAGGGAACCAGGCTGGGTGTTCCCAGGGCAAAGCAGCAGCTTTGGAACAGCAGTGCTCTGCACTGCATCATGTACAAGTCCCCTGAGACCGCGGTCCTGTGTGGCTGCAGCTGGCCATCCATCTGTCTGCTCTCGGTGCAATATGGGGACAGAATAATATGAAAGCCAAACCTAAGTGATTCTCTTTTCTTTTTTTTTTTTTTCTTTTTCACCAGCTGCTGGTGGATGACAACGAGATTACAAGCAGAAAATATTGGAACCCCCCCCTCTTCAATCGTAGCAGCAATGAATACAGAAAGGGGAAAAAAGTATTTTTCTTTCATGTGTTCTATTTTCCTATTAATAAAGCTTCAATGTTTAGAGTTTTAATGAAATCAGTATAAATTACTGGAGATATTTGAGAGTTATCTTATTTTCTCTAAATAATTTTTAATTAAAATATGAGTCTAACATTCCACTTGATAGCTAGTGGAGGAAGTAAATATACACGAATATATATAGATAGAGAGATATATGGAAAACAAACTCTGAATTAAGCAGGGAATAATGTACTTCAGTGTCTACAGAAAATGCTTTATTAAGTCTTCTGGATAAATAGGATTTTCAAATAAAATACTTAGGAATATATTTTTCTTTAGAAAGAGCCAGTGTTGCAAGGATGGCAAACCAGGTTTAGAAGTCCAACCCCAATTTCAAATATGTTTTCATGTTGTCATATTCTATGTACCAATTTTTTATTTGGGCAATGAATGGTGTTCAAGAGAATGGCAAAGCGAGGCAACACACTGCAGTCTGAATCAATAAGTCTGACTATGCAGGATGTTGAAAGTGAGAGGTTTGATGCCTTTGCTCACAGTGCCACAGGGGATTTGAGCAAGCATTGGAAGCCAGACCCACAACTTTTAACTCTTACCTCTACATTCCTTCTTGGCAAATCTTTTTCCATCCAGGGGACACTGGATAAATGAGCATTGACGATAGCCCTGAGGGAAAGGAGGGCCCAGAACTACACCCTGGCTCTCATGGAAAGGGAGTGGGAAACAATGTGGAATTGAGTACAGCACCTTTGCCTTTCTCTGCTAGGCTGGTGCAGACCTCTGTCTCAGCTGAGAAACTTGTAGCCAGATGGAGGCAGGTGGTAAGAATCTGTCTAATCCTTCTCACACCAAATTAGCCAATGTTCCAAGATGCAGCCAGGATCCTCCAGCCCCAGTCCATAACACCTGTCCCTGCTGGGCACTACATCAGAAGGGAAGGCCAGTGTGTGTCAATTGTACTTGAATTAATTCTAACTCCATTGGGTGCTCAAAGGAAGCACCTGGTGAGCAGGGTCAGGAATACATAGACCACTGCTCTGCTTGGGTCTTGCTGAGTAAGCAAAACCTTTCCTCCATGTGCATCAGCTCATGATTTCTGAGAGGCAGACACAAAAATGGAATTAAGTATTCAAGAGATGGGGATACCTGTGAAGGATGACAGGGAGGGGAGAGGAGCAGGAGTAAGATGGGGACAGTCCTCAGGCTCAGAATAAGTTGACACCTGTGACAACAGTGAGACAAAGATGCTGGAAGTGATAGAAGAAGTTTCGGTGTACAGCAAGATCTGAACTTATCCAGGCTGGTAGCAAGCCCTGAAGCAAACCCCATCCTTTAGAGCGCACACACTTTCTGCAAGATGACAAGTGCTGTTTCCTGGCCATAGTCAGTTGCTGGTGGGGAGATCCAGGAAAAAGGTAGATTTGGTGTGTTTGATGGGGATTAAGGTTTGAACTCAGGGCTTCATGCTCACACCTCCAGTCCATTTTGCTCTGGTTAGTTTGGAGATGGGTTCTCACAAACTATTTGCCCAAACCAAGATCCTTCTGATTTAGCCACCCCAGTAGCTAGGATTATAGGCAAGAGCCACAGGTGCCCAGCTCTCAAAAGAGTAGCCTTGACATATGTACCCTGCCAAATTAGAAGATACAGCAACTGAAGGCTGTTCACCAACCTCCTTGCATGAAGTTCATTTTCTTTTTTTTTTTAATTTTTATTTTACTCATATATGCATACAATGTTTGGGTCATTTCTTCCCCCTTCCCCCACCCTCTCCCTTACACCTCCCCCACCCTCTCTGTCTCCCCCCCTACCCCCTCGCTATCTGGCAGAAACTATTTTGGCCTTATCTCTAATTTTGTTGTAGAGCGAGTATAAGCAATAATAGGAAGGACCAAGGGTTTTTGCTAGTTGAGATAAATAAAGGTAACTATACAGGGAGTTGACTCTCATTGATTTCCTGTGCATGTGTGTTACCTTCTAAATTAATTCTTCTTGAACTAACCTTTTCTCTAGTTCCTGGTCCCCTTCTCCTATTGGCCTCAGTTGCTTTAAGGTATCTGCTTTAGTTTCTCTGCGTTGAGGGCAACAAATGCTATCTAGTTTTTTGGGTGTCTTACCTATCCTCATACCTCCCTTGTGTGCTCTCGCTTTTATCATGTGCTCAAAGTCCAATCTCCTTGTTGTGTTTGCCCTTGATCTAATGTCCGCATATGAGGGAGAACATGAAGCTCATTTTCTTGAAGGCAGATCTGAGCAACATACTTCAGAGCCTCCACACCAGCATCTGCCACAATGGTGTTTGATTAGCTCTACCAAAGAGCTTTCCCCAGGAACAGAAGCAATTCAGTCCTTAGGCAGGAAGCAGCATTAGCACTGAATGGTATGGGCCTGCTGGTGGTACTTTTCATTATGTTGGCTATGAAAATTATTCCTACTATGCAATAGAATATCATATTTCCTTCACTCAATTATTATATTTTGATGAAACGGGGCTTTAGCAATAATATAGTCCATGTATACATGAGATCCATTTCATATAAACAGACTCCCCATCAACTACCTCTTACCCCTGTAGGCTTTTGAAATGCACTTCCTGGTCCGTCTTCACCTAGAAACCAGACTTCAAAGTGGGATGACTTAATGGCCAGACATGACCTTTCAGAACACTTTAGGACTGAGTTATTTGGGCACAATTGTAGCCCTAGTTTATATGTGGGTTTGATACCAGTGGAGCATTCTGTACCTCATCCAAATTCAAACAAATAGCTTACCCCATTGAATTCCCCCCAAACTGTGCATTGTTGTTGAGGTAAACTGGGCTTAGTTTGTCCTGTGTTACAAATGTACAAGGCCCTGTCTCTTCCTTGCATCCACTTTCATTAAAATCTATCCTCTTATTATTCATGTTTTCATCACCCTGTGTATTGCTCATGTACACAGAGCATGTATGATCTCCAAGTTCTTTGGTTTTTCACACGTGGCTGTAGAATGTTTTTCAAAGCCCAATAACTTAACTGAAATTGCCTAGAAACCTTTTAATAGTGGCTTGTTCCTCAGCCACAGACATCAAATATGTTCAATATTCTGTAATGAGCACTGGAAATCACATTTTGCTTTTTTGGCACAGGATAACTGGGATAATCAGATTGTGTATTTAGCTGATATTGCATAAGAGCAGATTGCTTCCTAAACCTAGAAAAACACAGGAATATCACACTAATTGACTTGAAAGCTAGAACATGCATTCACTGCTTACACCAGACAGGTTGGCCATTATTGATGTAGCGCTCAAGACACATTTTATTCACAGAACATTAAGTCTCAGGACAAGGGCGAGTCATTACAAATATCCCTACACATGGCTCATTTGCATACTTGTCATTACACCTACACATGGCTCATTTGCATACTTGTCATTACACCTACACATGGCTCATTTGCATACTTGTCCACTGCAAGCTAATATAATAATTTAATTTTGAACTTTGCTCTTCCTTCATATGTCAACTTTTTCCTTAAAATTTCTAGATAGTTCCAAAATATTGAGTATGCAGTATGTACAAGGTACCAAATGCTAGACACCGTGCACACAGTGGTAAACTGAGGTCTTTTAACTTGTACTTCAATGTAAGTTCCCTAAGAGTGGAGATTTGATTTTTTTTAAAACACTGCTCTTTCCATAACATGGAAGAGATATGCTACTTAGAGTGAAAAATAAATGATCTTCCATCCTACTTGAAAATAAATAAATAAACAAATAATAAATGATCAACTCTCCAAGGAATGATCATGACTAGGAGAGAAATTCTAATCAGATACTTGGATGACATCAGGTAGCACATTTATTGAAGGCTTTATAGCACTGATAGGTACTGTTCCCACACTGCACATATCCACATCTGTCTATAGACATATAGAGATATTTACACACATATATGTGGATATATAATCGATTCCCATAATTTGATGTGAGGTTCTATAAGTTGCCACCAGCACTAAGTTCCTCAATACTGAACAATTAAAAGGTTAATTTCCTAGAAGTATCTGGTCATAATATTACCATCAAACAATTAATTCAATACCTTGTTTCATATGTTTCTTATTGGATACATGATATTGTTTCAATAACATTAATTTTCACAACCCTGTAACTCATGTTTGAACAATGCTTATCTAACATGTATTTTCTCTTTAAGGCACATCATAGGTTTCCTGCACTTAGGAATACTAGATAAGATTTTAGTACTGCACTTAGAGATCATTTTAAACAGTGAAATCATAAACAAAAAAACCCACAAAATTTGAAATGTGGCATTAAATATGTTAACAGAGGTGTTGTTTACAGTATGGAAGCTGAAACAGGAAGTCAGAGTATGACTGTGAACATAGGTATTTAGGCAGCTCTCAAATGTATTGCCACCCAGCATATGTCCAAAAATGACCATGAAAGTAACATGAGTATGGATTTCAGGTATCAAATAAATGTGAGCACATAAGACAATTCATAAATATGGAGGCTATAAATAATGAGGATTGATTTCATGTGTACTCTGACATATACTATTGAGCTGGTCAAAAATTTCGGATCCCTCAATTTCTCTTTGCAAAACTAAAGAGGGAATTCTATTTTGTCCTTTTAAATTCTGCTAGTTATGGTTGTTTTGAATAAGCTCTCAAACTAAGTTTTTGTGACGATTAAACATATACTACATAAAAAGTATGCAGCACTTGACATAGAAAACACCCAATACATACTAGCAGCTAATCATAATAATAACAGAAATCAGCCAAGCACCCGGTGGCTTGCACCTGTAATCCTAGCTACTTGGAAGACTGTGATCCTAAGGATTGCTATTAGAGGCCAGCCCCAGAAAAAAAAAAAGTATGTGATACCTTATCTCAGTGGAAAAAATGCTGGGTATCGTGGTGCACCTGTCATCCCAGCAATGGTAGGGACCTTAAAACTAGGAAGATCACAGTCCAGGCCAGTCTGGGTAAAAAGTAAGAGCTTATTTCTAAAATAACCATAGCTCAACTGGTAGTGAGTTTGCCTAGCAAGTGTGAAGCCCTGAGTTCAAATCCCAGTACTGCCAAAGAATGATAATAACTACAGTAATATGCCTACTTCTGGAAATAGTACCCTGTTCAGTTTCATCTTCCTCATGCAAACCAAGAGCCCCTCACATCTCTTCTGATGCTTTTCTGGTTTTGTCCTGGACACATTCTTTCTTCAAATATATTGGTAAATTTAATTGACCAAGAGTTGAGGTCTGACTGGCCTAGGGTCAATTTTCCACTAATCTGCAACTTTGCAAACCTCTTCTCTATTCCTTTACAACTCAATTTTACAGTGTGCTCAATGGGCTTTCTCATTTTTTCTAATCTCAGGTTCCTAAGGGACTCATCATAATCCCCAGTTTTGGCCATGAACTCTGAGTGGAGAATCTCTGTGGTTTCTTTAAAATACATGAATAACTCCATGATCAAATTTCAATTGAGTACATAGCCAGTATCTACATATAGATCCTTAACACTTGATTCTGAGCAAGAAATAAAGCAACTGAAAAAAATGATGGACTTTCACCACTATAAATTGAAGAAAGATGTGCTGTACACCCATTTCTTTGCAGACAAAGCCAAGTAGAAATATAGTTTCTAAATGTGGGTTTTATTCAATATGTAATTTCTATACAGACATCATATATATTAAAAATGAACTGAGGTTCAAACAACACTAAATTCATATGAAACTTACTTCTATATTAAAAGGTTTCTTTATTAAAGAACCAGACTAAGCTCTCAACTCAAATGTCCAAACGAGGTAAGACAACTTAGGCAGGCAGTTGTGAGCTCCCTCAGTCTCCAGTGCCCCTTTCACACAAATTCTTGCATGTCAAGTTTCTTCAATGGGGTGTTCCACCAACAGAACAAAGAAATCTGTTTCTTAGTAATAGTCATCACTACATGTTTACAACACACAAAAATATTTGAATACCTGTATAACCACCACTAGTTTAAATAATCAAATAGTAATAACAAATTCATTCCTATCCCCATGAACTCCTTCCTACTCACAAGCTTGTGAAGTATATTAAGATGTTAATATAAATTATTCTTTTACAAGGATCAGCAATATAAGTTGAGGCTCAGTGTCTTGCCCACAGTCATAATGAGGCAAGTGAACATTCAGTGATGTGTACTATCAAGGAAAATTCGCACCCAGAGCTTGTCAAAAAAAAACTGTGAGCAGAATGAGTGCAGGCAAACAAGTACAGACAAAAAGAGTGTCTCATGAGATTGGGGGAAATCCTTCAAAATGGAGGGAGGTGTAGCATTATTTCACAGTATTTTTGTTGATTTTTTCAAATTATGACTATGTGGTGAGGTAGCAAAACCAGAAACACCAGGCTTCCATTTCAGAAACTTGGGTTTGAATGTCTGCTACTGCTTACTGATCAAACATGAAACTTGAAATGAGTTTTTAAAAATGTTGCAATGAATCAGTTACCATTCAGCCACCAACAAAAGCTAAATGGTTAACCTTTAATTATCTCACACAGAATAATACACCAGGTAAGTGTAAGTGTATTGGTAGAGTAACAAAGTATGTAATTGGAGGTGTATGTTCATTCCTGTCCTATCTTCTACACTTTTGATCTTTGTTCTATATCCTAAATATGATTGCTTTTTTTTTCTCATACTTGTTGTCCTGTGGTCAACATCAGGGTGGCTGCTGCCACAGAACTGCCATCATTCTCTCACGTAATTTCATTTGGATCAGGAGAATAGGAGAAGAGAGAGCCAGAAAGCTCTCCTTTGCACCTGACCTTTCCCTCAAAAAGCAAAATCTTTCTCAAAGCCATCAGTTATAGCTTGTTGGGCAGATCATATTATCCTGTTACATGGTTACCCTTGGCAGGGAGGGCAATTGTTTTTAAAGTAAGAAAGAACTTTCCAAGTAAGAAAAAAGAAATAATTCAACTGTTTAATAGTCATCTAACAGTGCCCATTAACAATATACTTGTTTACTAGTGAAGTATTATGTTAATTTATGTCTATTTTTGTGTGCACACAGTTACAAATTTGCTTTGATTATAAAATCATTTGGATCCTTTTGCCTTTTGTAGGACCTCAATGGAACATACTAGATACAACCTTCTCAAGGATAAAAACTCAAGACCTTTTAGATTGTTAGAAATTAATTTGTTAACAACAAATTACTCTCAAGCAATAAATCTGCATGTTTTAAAAGCAATAAAACTACACATTAGTAATCACAATTTTAGCCTATGGGTCTTGAAAGATTTTATAACAATTATTGGGGTTTAACTACCCCACTTTTACTTTCATTTTTTAAATGTGGTACTTTTTTTCATTTTTCCTTTTTCAGTAGCTTTCGGGGGGACAGTACAGGTGTTTGAACTCAGGGCTTTACGACTGCTAGACAGGTGCTCTACCACTTGAGCCACATTTCTTCATTTTTTTGCTTTTTAAAATAATTACTTAGAAGGACTTTAGAACCTTTTATAAAAGCAATTTGGAATGTAAACTGGATTATTCTCATTGCAAAACTCAGACTGTGCCTTGCCATGGGGAAAATTAGCACAAATTATCAGTAAGATAAATAGCAGATGTGCTTAATTTCTGCTGGAGAGGAGGAAAATTACCTGACTCATGAGAAAAAAGATATCATTCACCTCTGCCAAGTGTCATAGAGCTATACAGTACTCACACAGAGATTTGCCTAAATTGATAATAGACCATTGAAGGAAAATGAGACTCAAAAAGTGAAAACAGGAAGATCAAATCTTTAGTTGTATCAAAAAGCTAGAAGAATATGTGTGGGGGAAAGGAACTCAGTAACTAAGCCAAATAGCTCAAGAACTTGGAATGCCATATTGCTTAAGGAACAGTGACTATACTTCTAAAATGTCTAACAAATCCTAAGAACTCAAGAATAAGAAGTAAACACAGGTTGGATTAAGCAATGGTTGATAATGGTTAAGATTAATGAGGATACCTAGATATTGATATATTTGCATTTTTCATACATTCATATTCAAAGATAGTTCTATAAACAGTTGTTCATATTTCAGTTGGGTTTTAAGGAATTATATAAATTAAGTATGAAAAAATCTTATTAAGACTGCACACCTACCCAAATATAAAGTATAAAACAGAGAACATTTCAAATTTGTCCCCTTTTATACTTCAAGTGTTGAGCACACAGTAGTGATCAAATAAACATAAAACAAGCAAATATCCATGCAATCACAAATATGAAAGTGCAATTCACTTGAAGGCAAATTGGTGGAAATAAACTTTAGACTAGAGATATTAGCACATAGAGGAATGCAGCAAATATCTCTTTAACCCAAGACAAAGGCAAAAAAATATTGAGTAATCAGATCTATTACTCCATAAAACAGTCAGAGCTCTTTAAGCAATATTTAGTAGCCCCTTCTGAGTAACTACTCACCTAATATTTTTAGAATCATTTAGGTAGAAAATTCATAGACTTTCTTTCCTTAAACTTTGGCTAATTCAACTCCCATTCAAAAGGTGCCAAATCTACCTCTCTGCCCCTTCTGCATGTACACAGGACTTGGGGGAGGGAGGCGCTTCCTGTTATGTTCTCATTGTTCCTCCAAAGCACACCTCTCCCACCTTGAGCTACAAGTTCCAGTGGAGAAACTTTATCAATTTCTTCCATCAAGCTCCTGATTCTCCCTGATATTTGTTGAGGCATTAGAAGGCTAATAACTGCCCTGAATATACTGTGAATGATATGCATGTCTTAAATTGAATGATTGATTTTACACCTTGGCCTGGAGTGTTTAATGCCATTCACTTTCTCAACTGTAGACCTTTACCTGATATCCAACTTGACCATCCCATCCCATGGCCATTGTCAGACTGCCTTCACTCCAGATCTTTCTCTTTTCTTCTGTTATTAAAACTTTTGCCCTTCTTTGTCACTGCACACTTAAAATCCTCTCCCCTAGTGTCCTAAATTTAACAGTCCAGCCTAAAACCTCATCTCAGTCTTCAGCACACTCCAACATTTGTCCACTGCCCATTTGTGCCCCCCTATTTCTGATCCTGTGTAACATCTTTCCTCTTTTCCCATATCCTAAAAGACTTGTTTCCAATGCACTTCAGGCTTCCACAGCAGTGGTCATTTAGCCCTGCCTTTTCCTTTTAGTTTACTTCTAACCAGTCCCTCAAAATTAGTCTAAAACTATTTTTGTTTCTGTTAAAAACATTTCCATACCTCATAAGCCCAGTCTGATTTATTTATTCCTCTTCCTGGATCCCAGAATTTTATTAAAAATAATTCTAGGAAACACTCACTAAGGCAACGAGCACATCTTGTTCACATGCATGACTGCAACATGTAGAAAGAGGCTAGAAGACAGTAGCTAAGCCTGGAAAAGGTTCCCAAGAGAATATTGAGAGCTGACACTAGAGAAACTAGAAAATAGCAATAAAATAATTTTTCCCTACACTGTATATATACTACACATACACACACACATGCACACACACACACATATGTGTATATATATATATTTTTTTGTTCACCTCTAGATCGTGATTGCATTTTGTTTCCTATTTGAAGATAAACAAGGCAGTTAACACACAATAATGGCAGGCAATATTTTAAAATTGAATGGAGGATGATCAAATGGGTGAGACTTTCAAACTGAAAGAGAGAAGAGAAAATGGAAGAAAGTAGGTATTCCTATATAGTGTTAATGTCAACAAACATGATTGTTTCTGTTCCTGAAGGGATGTTCTGAAATATAAAGAGGCTTACAATTTGGTTAAATTTTAGTCATCAATGGAATTATTTAAAATAAGAAATTTGAAGGGTTGGCAAAGTAGCTCAAGCAGTAAGAGTACCTGCCTAGCAAGCATGAGGCCTTGAGTTCAAACCCCAGTGCCACAAAAAATAAAAAATTTGAGTTTGGTTCCCTTTTATATACAAGAAGCAAACCAGCAAAATATCTTTGATTTATCATGTAAAAATCATATAACAAAAAATAATTTATTAATTTCATGCAATACACATGTTGTTATGAGAGTATGAAATTGCTGGGACACACAAACACAAGATTATCACCCCATGACCTTCTGTAGTTTGGAATAGAATTATATCTAGAACATGTAACACACAGAGTCTTCTTCCCCTATCTTATTTCTTCTTTAAAATTACCACAAGTACCCTGGTGGGCAGGAGATTAAGGTTGTAACTCAATCTGCCATTAATTGTAGAGGCTTAGGTCAGTCAGTTGACCCATCTGGGTCTCAGTTTCCTCATTTGTAAAATGAGGAGAAGAGATTAGGTGACTGACTTTTCAAATGTTTTGTGAATTAACCAGAGCTCTCTTCTTTTTCCCAAAGGAAATCTTACTGGGAATCCTAATATAGAAAACCTAAAATGCAGTAATTTTCATAAAGGGAAAATGAAGACTCAGCCTCCTGTTTCCCCCAAACATTCCCCAGAGCTGTGGGAAGGAACTGGAAAACTTATAACAAGGGGTGACCATTTGGATCTTTCCCAAAGATTCTGGGTGAGCTTATATGGCTTTGTGAATAATGAAAAAAGCAGGACAGGTTTTTCTAAGAGCACTGGCCTTAGCCCAAGGGGAAAATAACACATCTTTCCTACTTTTAAGTCTGAAGTTAGGATGATAGATTTGTCCTGAAATGGCCTTGGAACTATCGGTCCCCACCTCCCTGGTTAAGATGTTGACTCTGCTAAATAAACTGAGGCATAATAAAACTTGAAACAATGACAATTCATGAATCATGAATCAAACAGTTAGAAGTGGTCAGGGAGCTCCAGAGACCAAATAAAGACCAAGGTTTCACAGGACAGAAATTAAAGCATAGGAGATAGCCTATTGGTTACAACTACAGATTCACCTAATTTGATCTATCCTACTGGAAAATCCTTACACAATCACAAGGTTGTTGGCTACTTCCCAATGTTCTATCCTTCTTTAATACAGGCATTTCAAAGAAATAACTCAAGTTAAGTTTTTGCTTATGTTTGCAAATCAAATGTCATATACATCACTTATGAGGTCTAACATTTTGTTTCTCAGGTATTCCTGAGGTCTGGTCTCCATTCTATTTCACAATAACTCCTGAATGGCACTTTGAATGCCTCCCTGCCCTGCATCTCCACTTACTCAGCCCCTCTAAACACTCCCACTGCCCTGCCAGCCCCCAAGACAGCTTGGCTTCCTTCTCATCTTCAACACCTACCACTTGTCTTGAGAACCCCTCTTCTTCATCCTACCACATCAGGCAACCCTGACTCAAAGACCTGGGAAACTCAGATTCCTCAACAGCAATAGGGGAAACTTTGGAACAAATGAACTTGTGTGTTCTTTATAACCAAAAATCTCTTATGCTGTCCTGCTCAGTTAAAATAAACGAAGGCTTTGCTTTTCTTCTTACCCACAGTCAAAGACAGAGTGCAGATAACACTTAATTTTCCTCACTCTCGGATAGGTAAGACACCTAAAAAACTAGCTAGCATTTGTTGCCCTTAACGCAGAGAAACTAAAGCAGATACCTTAAAGCAACTGAGGCCAATAGGAAAAGGGGAACAGGTACTAGAGAAAAGGTTAGATCAAAAAGAATTAACCTAGAAGGTAACACCCACGCACAGGAAATCAATGTGAGTCAATGCCCTGTATAGCTATCCTTATCTCAACCAGCAAAAACCCTTGTTCCTTCCTATTATTGCTTATACTCTCTCTACAACAAAATTAGAGATAAGGGCAAAATAGTTTCTGCTGGGTATTGAGGGGGGAGAGAGGGAGGGGGCAGAGTGGGTGGTAAGGGAGGGGGTGGGGGCGGGGGGAGAAATGAACAAAGCCTTGTATGCACATATGAATAATAAAAGAAAAATGAAAAAAAAAATTTTCCTCACTCTCAATTCCTCAGACAAGTGAGAAAGTACTTTCAAACTCATTCTTAATTTGGCTCATTTTAAATCTTTTGAAGAGAAAAATCTCACCTTCCCCCTTCTATAACATATTTCAAAATTTGCAAAGGAATTCCCAAAGAACGACTGCAGTTTAGAAAAACAATCGACTCACCCACAAAATGCCCACCCATGCTTCAGCATCCAAAGCCAGGAGGCTGTGCCACATACATCACATTTACCCTCCTTGCCTGGAATTCACTTGTAAAAGCCTCACAGGCATAAGTAAACAAATGTCAGCAAACATAAAGCTTCTCCATCAAGGAATTATAATTCTTGTTTCTTTATCTGCTCACTGTCCGAATGTTTGCCTGTCCCTTCAACTTTTGGGACATTCCAGACACAGGCCTCAGAACTCTGTATTTTAGAAGTGGGAAAACAAATAATGCATGCCGGGGGTCTCCACAGTGTTCTCCATGTAGCCTCTTCAGAGCCTTCTTCCCTTCCATGTGACTTTACTCCTCCTTCAAACCAACCCCTGGGTCTCAGGATCTCTCCTTTGAGAAGCCAGTGGTGCACAAGCATTGAACTACAGAGCTCAGGCTTCCTGGCCTGATGAGTTTTGTTGTTAACCATTAGTTCAGAACCAAGTAGAGAAGCAGCTGTTCTGCTTGCTGGCCTGATGAAATAACAGACTCTTACTCACTAACTTCCCCTTGCTAAAGTGCTAGTTCACCACAAGGTTCATACTATGCCCCTTGGGAACAGAGAAGGAGATGACTCGTCAATAATGCAGAAGCATAGAAAGCCCTAGAAATGTGTACTTAAGGCCAACTTCAAGTGGGGGAGGGGGATAGTCACTTGGTGACACATATCAGATAAAATGGCTTTCTCAGAGCCTACATTCTGTGAAGAATCTTCATTACACAAGATGACTTTCCTCCTACTGGAACTTCTACCTTCTGAGTCGATTTTATACCTAGAAATCTTAAAACAGGAAGAGTAGCTGCTCTTTTCACAGCTTTTTGCTATAGGAAGGTAAGTGAGGTAAAGAATAAAATAAACCAAGACAGCATTGTCTGTGTGTGAACAAATGCTTGAGTTGTGTGTGTGTGAGGGTTGTATGTGTGCGTATGTGAGTGCACTGAAAGTGTGTGGATGTGGCTATGTAAGACTGTGAGTGTGTGAGGTGACTGAGTGTATGGGTATGGTTTGTGTGCACGTGTGAGTGTGTTTGAATATGTGAGCGTATGGGTATGGTTTGTGTGCACGTGTGAGTGTGTTTGAATATGTGAGTGTATGGGTATGGTTTGTGTGCATGTGTGAGTGTGTTTGACTCTGTGAGTGTGTGAGGTGAGTGAGTGTATGGGTATGGTTTGTGTGCACGTGTGAGTGTGTTTGAATATGTGAGTGTATGGGTATGGTTTGTGTGCACGTGTGAGTGTGTTTGAATATGTGAGCGTATGGGTATGGTTTGTGTGCATGTGTGAGTGTGTTTGACTCTGTGAGTGTGTGAGGTGAGTGAGTGTATGGGTATGGTTTGTGTGCACGTGTGAGTGTGTTTGAATATGTGAGTGTATGGGTATGGTTTGTGTGCACGTGTGAGTGTGTTTGAATATGTGAGCGTATGGGTATGGTTTGTGTGCACGTGTGAGTGTGTTTGAATATGTGAGTGTATGGGTATGGTTTGTGTGCATGTGTGAGTGTGTTTGACTCTGTGAGTGTGTGAGGTGAGTGAGTGTATGGGTATGGTTTGTGTGCACGTGTGAGTGTGTTTGAATATGTGAGTGTATGGGTATGGTTTGTGTGCACGTGTGAGTGTGTTTGAATATGTGAGCGTATGGGTATGGTTTGTGTGCATGTGTGAGTGTGTTTGACTCTGTGAGTGTGTGAGGTGAGTGAGTGTATGGGTATGGTTTGTGTGCACGTGTGAGTGTGTTTGAATATGTGAGTGTATGGGTATGGTTTGTGTGCACGTGTGAGTGTGTTTGAATATGTGAGCGTATGGGTATGGTTTGTGTGCACGTGTGAGTGTGTTTGACTCTGTGAGTGTGTGAGGTGAGTGAGTGTATGGGTATGGTTTGTGTGCACGTGTGAGTGTGTTTGAATATGTGAGCGTATGGGTATGGTTTGTGTGCATGTGTGAGTGTGTTTGACTCTGTGAGTGTGTGAGGTGAGTGAGTGTATGGGTATGGTTTGTGTGCATGTATGAGTGTGTTTGACTCTGTGAGTATGCTGTAGGCCATCTTTAATTTTACTCCTTTCACTCTTCAACATTTATGTCCCTCAAATTGTCTCTGAAGCATTGGCAATAATTCCAAGGCAAAGTTTTTTTCTGTGAAATGTAATTCTACTTTTTTATCTCAAGAATGAAGGACAACATAAGATCCACATCGATTTCCCAATATTTCCAGGAATGAGTGGCTATGAATTAACACCTTCACAGATCACCGAGTTTAGAGTTTAACTCTTTTGCTTAAACTGTAACTTTGAAATAAAACATGTCATGTATTATGAACTTCTTTTCCTTCTTTAGTAAAATATATAAGCATAATTCAATCTTTTCTTGCTGGCTGAAGATCATAATTATGAGCTACTTTTTTCATACTGTCTTCGAGTCAACAGCCAAAGAGCCAAGATGTGTAGAATGGCAAGTTTCTACACAGCAAAGTGCTTCTGGTTTTCTTCCACCCAGATCTGGCAATGGCTTCCCCTGCCACTACCTGTCAGTCACTGACAGTCTGGGTAAGTTATTATCTCCATTTGTGACCAATCAGTCACCACTCCTGTCCCTTTCCACTAGGCCACGTTGCTTTTGTTTTATGTTGATATGTTTGATTTCATTTCTGCCCTCTCTTCTAAGCTTCTTCCCCTTGACTTCTTTCTGCCCTCCAACTGGCTCTAGCTGAATGCTGTGCTATTTGGTTCTGCTCTGGTAAGTGACAATTTTCATGACTTTGAGGTATGTAGGTATCCAGTGCTGACTTGTTCAGTGTTTGTGTTTGGGATTTTGAAAAATATAGTTCATTTTCTTATTCATTTTCAAAGCTCTTTTTTCTTCTCCCTTGACACCTCCCAGTTTTAAGGTTTTGGTGCCATTCTGAGGGTGGAAATTGCCCCAATTCTACCCTATAGGTGAGCCAACCTTTGCAACAATTTCCAGACAGGAGATAAGAAGCTGACAGTTGGAAAACTTAGAGCCCCTTCCTTACAAATACCCTGACACCAAAAAGAGATGAATCAGCATACTTGGGGAAGATTAAGAATTTTTTGCTCTAAAAATGAAAAGCCCGATATGAAATACAGGCACTGGATTCTGCATAATATATGCTGAAAACTGCATGCAGGCTCCTGGCCCTAACTTTGATTAAACAGTGATGTGCACAGAATATTACCTTATCGCATGGTCTCAACTCACTGCCACACCAGACTGTGTCCCTGCACAAATATAAGAGAGACCCTCTTACATTTCTTCCTTTACAGCAGGAACAACCTGTTTCAGTTTCTGAAACCTCAAGTCACCAAAACTGTGCTTCACAAACTTGTTGAAAAGTTGACAAAAGTGTCAAGATTTCACTTGCCTACCTTCCCAGTGAAGGTTGGTTGCAATTGCATTTGAATTAAAATTAAAGTTTTTCATTCATTTCCACATTTCAGTTCCTGTAGATATGCCTAGGAAATAAGTGCAAGTATTCCAGAGAAGTGCTGGCATATGACAATACCTTTCAAGGAATTAGTTTTCAAATTCTTTAATGAATATACTCACCCACCACCCTTTTCTCCACTCTCCAATCTGTTGCTTAGCTAACTAATTACTCCATGAAAAGTGAAGATATTCTGGTCCCTAAAGGAATTGTGAAGAGCATGCCATAGCCAGGTACAGCTGTACAGAGTTACAGATTATCCTCACCTGCCCAGGTCACAGATTATCCAAAATTAATGCAGCCCTGGCCAACTGAGAAAATATCATAGGCTTGATTCAGATGGCAAATGCACAAACCTCTTCAATTCAAAGTTCAAAGAAGCAATCACATTTCATTCCACCCTAGAAAGTGACGTTACTTTGTCAGAGTTAAAAATATAGCTCACTTCCTCTCTGACCAAATCTGAAGGCAAAACTAAATGATTCAGCCACAAGGAAATAGACAGAAATTTGACTGCCAAAGCCAGCAGTGGTTTGTCATCACAATAACATCAGTAAATAGAAAAGTCTCAGGCATCGAAGGATAATTTGGAAGGCAAAGGTCTTTCTACAGTCAGAAATAAATTTCAATATGATCCACACTGTGGGAAAATCTTGAATGAATTAGTGGAAGTATTTAAAAGCGAAGAGTATATTGTAAATGAGAACTTTCAGATTCCTTCTAGCATCTATGACAAAATAAAGCCTTACAATAAAGCAGACTTTGAACTATAAGACCTAGATGATCAGTCCAACTTTGATTATCATTGCACAGTTCTGGAGGCTACAAGTCCAAGATCCAAGTATTGGTAGAGCAGATCCTTCTGGAGGTGGTGAGAGAATCTGTTCCATGCCTCTCTCCCATCATTAGCTGGTTTGCTATTAATCTTTGGCATATGGAAGCATCACTTTCAAACCTGCCTTCATCTTCATAAGGCATTCTCCCTGTGCACATATCTGTTGCCAAATTGTCCCTTTTTTATAAGGACTCCAGACATATAGGGCTAGGAGATACCCTAATGACCTTATCTTAACTAACCTGCAATAACTATGTTCAAATAAGGTCAAATTCTGAAATCCTGGAGGTTAGCACTTCAATATTTGAAGGTCAAGAACCAATTCAACCCCTAACATCTGTCCTAGGAGTTAATATGAAGGTACAAGAAAGAGAGGGGTGATGCTAATCAGATAGGAACCCCTTTGTCAACTGCCCATCGGATGTGTTTATGGAGGCTCAGTTACAGCTGAGACATAAAAATGGGTGTGTAGGTGGGGTTGATCATAACTTAATTTTAATTTTAAAAAATCAATGCATTTGTTGTGTTCCATATTTAGAATTCATTTCCCTTTGTCTAAAGATGAAAATGCCTTCAAAAGGATGTGCAAATCTCTCTCCACTTATTTCCACCACAACCCTACATAGGTCAATACTGTCCGACATTATAGACAGAAGATTCAACATAGTCATCAAGACACTGGACCGTTGCCCTGTACTCAAGACAAAGGAAATAGGGAAGACCTTTGGGAATTTCCTTTCTCCATGTATACAAAACACAGTTCCCTAGAAGAAAATCCCTGTATTATAAACATTATCAAAATATGATTTTGAATTACAAATAAGCAGGAGATGAAGCTTAATCCTGCTCAGGTTCCTAAATATTAGCTAGGCTTTGTGACTCCCTCTCTATGAAAGGGCAAAATAGTAACTTCAGCTGGGTGTGGCGGCTCACACCTGTAATCCTAAACTATTTAAGAGGCGAGACCCCAAGGATCATGGTTCTAGGCTAGCTGGAGAAAATAGTTCACAAGACTCTATCTCAGTGGAGAAACATGGCATGGTGGTGCATGCCTGTGACCCTCAGGAGGTAGGAAGCTTAATATAGGCCAGCCTGGGCAAAAAGTAAGATCCTATCTCCAAAATAACCAGAGCAAAAGGGGCATGTCTCAAGTAACAGAGCACTTGCCTAGTAAGCACAAAGTCCTGAGTTAAAACCCTAATATTTAAAAAAAAAAAAGTGACTTCACAGTGCATCAAGTTGGGTGAGCATGATCTTACCCAAGTGACCCAGGCTGACATCACTGGTGATAAGGGACATGGACATCGTGTCACCTGTAATACGATGTGATGAGAACGGGGCTTTGTCTCTGTGCTATTCAATCCCCAAATCCCTCACCCAGTCTCATCATGAGAAAAACATGAGACAAATCAACTTGAAGAATGGTCTAGAAAATTCCTGATCAATACTTTCAAAACTGTCAAGATAAAAGGAAACAAGAAAAGACTAAGAGAGTGTCACAGACCAGAAGAGGCTGAGAGACATGAGAACCCAATGCAGTGTGAGTGCTTCTTGTCCTGAGTGGGATCCTGGAACAGAAAGAGAAAATTAGGAGAAAACTGTTAAAACCTAGCACAGGCTGGAGGTCAACTGCTAACATTGTACCAATGGCGATACTCAGTTTTGGAAAATGTATAAGGTGACACCATGAGGAGAAACAGAAGCTGGATAAGGAACATACAGAGCTTCTCTGTGCTGTCTTTATATTTAAAAATAAACTGCACTACAAAAACTGTGTGTGTGCATGTGTGCACACACGCGTGACAGAGAGAGACAGAGAGAGAGAGAGAGAGTGAGAAATGGAACATCAGTCATTATTTCCCTACAATATCAATTAACTCTATACATGCACCCACATTTGAAATTCTATGAGTAATATGTTCGAAGTATAATACTTTAAATTTGAAAAAACAGTAGCAAAATGCTGTTACTTATTTACTTTATTAGGATTTAAAGACTCTCCTGTGCTACAGAATGTTAAAAGGGTCATGGGCCATGTGAAGGAGGATTATTCATGGTAGGAGCATACTGAAACTCCCTGCTCAGAAAACCAACATACTAACTCCTGAGATAATTTAAAAGACATCATCTATCATGTGTAATGCCACCAATCCCAAATAAAACAGAGAATAGCCAAGTGCGTTTGAAGATTCCGTTGTCTGCCCCAAATACTAAGATAATCTCATTTGGATGACTTAACAGTAAGGTTAGCTGTGGACACAGTGGACCATGTTAGAGGGTTTGCGTGTGTTTTTCCTTGAAATTCTGGTTCTCAATTTTCTCACAGTTATTTAAATTTAAAACTCTGGTTGTTTGGATTCAGTGGAACATTTTGTTTACAAGTATATGAAGAACACTAAGTAAAAAGAATTTATTTCTAGATTCATGGAATTTTAAAAAGAAATAAAGCAGACACTCACTATAAAGTCACGTCATCGTAAATTAAAGTATGGGCTTCAGACCAAGAGAGAAATATAGAGAAGAAAAGGTCTTCTATGGAAACCCTATCTTATTACCCATACCATGGAACAAACTGTAAAATATTTCAAGTTAATTTCTTTGGGATTCCCAATCTTTCTTATCCCCATATTCCAATTGCTTATTTGGGGCCTTCAAGTTGATTTCTTTGGTCTACCCTTTATCAAAGGAGAAAATCTGCCTCTTTAACCTACCAGACTTGGCTAACTTAGTTAACTAAATAAGATACTTCTGACATGGATCACAAATAATTCAATTTATGGTTTTAGATATTTTACCTCATTCCCAACTGGTGTCATTCATGAACTTCAAATTTTCCATTTTCTTCCCTTTAAAATATCATTTGGTAAGCAAATACATTTGATAGCAAAATCCTGCTCCATAGCTCCTCACTCACAGGATTTCTTCAGGGATACTTCTACACATGTGCCTAAGTATTTATCCATGTTGCCAGGACCTATAGACTTCATGGGGTCTAATTATTGGTCTTCTGTCGCTCCCCTCCAGTTATCCAACAATTAATTTTTGAGCCCCTGTTATGTTTGAGATTCTGTCACCATATAAATGCTGCTGAGTTAAGGAAAAACAGTCCAATTCCCATTTTCACAGAATTGTGGTGCAATGAAAACGCAAATTCTCTAGGAAGTACAGCAGTCAGAATAATAATGCTCCCACTCCCAAAGACGTCCATGTCTTGAGAATATTTTAAGCTACAAGGCAAGGGAGAATTACTGTTGCAGATGAAATTCAGTTTACTTTAAGATAAGCCAGAATTATCTGTCTGGGTTCAATATAGCCATAAGATTCCTTAAATGGCAAAGGAGGCTGATGGGTTGAAATCCACAAGATGACAGAAAAAGGCAACAGGCCATTGCTAGTGTTGAAGATGAAGGAGGGAGCCATGAACCAAGGAATATAGGCATTCTTTAGAAGCTAGAAAAGGCAAGAGGAAGGAGTCTACTCTCAAACCTCCAAAAAAGAATGAAGCCCTGCCCACCTTGATTTTAGCCCAGTGAAAATCATTTCTGGCTTCTGACCTCCAGAACTATATGTTGACATATTTTAAGATATTAAGTCTGTGGTAATTTATTATAGGAGAAATAAGAAATTGTTACAAACACTAATTAGAATTATTTTTAAGTTCTAGTCTTTCCTCCAGAATCATCATTGGATTTTCATCTTGATGCTTTTCTTTCTTATTGGTAATTGTTTCCTTAATTGTATCAGATTCTCTCAATATGAGACTTTGTATAGTTCTGTTCTCCTACCTGTTCTCTCCCATGACTGGCAGTACCAACTCCTAATGAAGTTCTATGGACATGACCCAGAAGTAGCAATGGAAACACTCTCTTTGGAGTGCATGTGTTCCCACCCACCATCTTTGTGGTAGACTATCTCTAAAAATGATCTCAACTGTCTATACATATGCATGATGTATTCGTCAAGGTTCTCTAGAAGAACAGAATCAAGAGGATGTAATTTATTGCTTGTTCATTAGAATAAATTGATTCACACAGATATCAAGATTTGCAGCTAGCTGGTAATTATGTAGATCTTCACTCACCAAGCTGAAGGCCCAGTAGTGCCCATGCAAGGTTCAAGTCAGCTATAGTTCGGGTCTGGAGGGTACACCAAAGGCTCATTTTTTTTTTTTTTGAAGGCTTGATCCTCATCCTGTGGCACTGCTGGGATATGGAGAAACTTTTAGAAGGTGGATCCTAGAGGAAGGAAGTCAGGTCATTGGGGATGTGCCCTTGAAGGGATTGGAACCCCAGATTGTCCTCCTTCTCCTTTTTCTCTTCCTCCTTTTTCTCCTCCTCCATTTTTCCTCTCCTTGTCCCTCTCTGCTTAACCCATTTTCCCTCCATGATCTTCTGTGACATCACAGGCCCAAAGAGTAGTGATAATGGCCTAAAATCTCAGAAACTATGAGCCAAAACAAATACTTCTCCTTATAAGTTGTTTATCTCGGGTATTTTGTCACAATGACAAAAATCTGACTAACAGGTAAGTCTGGAGGCCTGAGAACCAAGGGAACTAAATAGCATTTGTTCCAGTTCAAAAGGAGGTGACTTGAGACCCAAGAAGAACCCATGCTTCAGTCTTAGTCCAAAGGCCACAGAAGGCCAGTGTGCCCGTTCATGAGACCAGGCCTCTCACTCAGCCTTTGTGTTCTATTCAGGATTTCAACCCACATTAGAGTGAACAACTCATCTTAATCTACTGATTCAAATGTTCTTCAAAAACACCCTCACAGACACCCAGAATCATTTGTAAACAAGTATCTGAGTATTCTGTGAACCAGGCAAGTTGACACATAAAATTAACCATGACCAGTGGGATAGAGCTGGAGTGGCTTCAGAGACCTTGCACATCCTGTTTTGCACCTTTTGGAGTCAGCTTCTAAGTAAAGACTCTTGAATTAGGTTATAAAATGAGAAGAGATAAGGTGGAAATGAGTTCAAAGGCATTTTGTGCATGCTAGCTGAGGCACTGGATATGTGCTTGAAGCCATCTTGGATGTTTCATCCCTCATAAACTTCCAACAGTAAATAGCTAAATGAGTGGCTTACCCAGACCCACATCAAGGAGAGCTGTCCAACACAATCTTGAGGAAAAAAACTGGTGTAGGCCATACCAGTTTTGAAGTTCTCTTTATTCAGTTTTAGAGGACTAGAGCATCTTTCCCATGTAAATGAAGAAATCTTTACTCCTGCTAGTCAGCTTCCACTTAACAGTGATCTTTGGTGACCAGATCAGCTGGGTGGCCCAAGGGTGGGAATATCTCAGGCAGAGTTCCTGGAAGGCCCTGGTATCACTGCCCTCAATAATTCATCTCACTAGCAGCTTCTCCTTCCCACTTCTCTTCATACTTAGAGACTCTGCATAGGCTGTCTTTGGGGCTTTCCAGTAAGACAATCTCTACTCCACAGTTTTCTTTGTGCATATTCTGGCCTGTAACAGCCTCTGCTGATCTTTGTGCTCGTCATACAATATCCAAAACATATCACTAACCCACTCATGGCTCAGAGTTCCTACAGACTGACTCCCATTGTAATTATTTAGTGTCATTTCAATATAATTGATGTGAGCAAGACATTATATATGCATGATCAGTCCACCTTCTGGAACCAGAAATGAAAATTTTTTTAATAAAAAGAAAGCTCCAATTTTCAATGCTAGTGAATATATGGTAAAACCAGCAAGCACCTTTGTATAATGCTGACAAGACTGCATGTGACAAGATCGTTCGACACATGTGGGTACAAATAACAAAGATTCCAGCTCTTTATTCAGTTTTAGAGGAAAGTCATGCATTCTCTTGAAATGGGCTAATGAAAACACTTTGTCGTCTTCCACCTTCTCTCTATTATAGGATCTTGCCTACTTTGCCAATATGGACTGATTCACAGCAGACTCCTGACCAATCCAGACCAGGATTAAGATAATTCTCCAGGGCCTTTTGACTGGAGCTAAAAACCTTCATTACTGGTATGAAACTTAGAAGCTTAAGGAGGTTGTGTTCCCCTGGGGGGAGGGTGGGCTAACCATATATGAAATGAAGCTGGCTGCAGAGCCTTAGAAAAAACAGTCTGAGAACGTCCTGGTGGTACTTCAGTCAGTCCCTGGTTCCAGCAATCAGAATGCATTTCCTCTTCTGCTGTTAAATAAGCCATGATAGCTTGCTTCCAATAAACTCCACCTTCGTTTCTAGCCCAGTTAATGTCACTTGAAAACAAGTAGGTCCTGAACAATATTTGTTTAAGAATCATTAAAAAGTTTTATAAATTTTTACCGCTAAATTCCATTACAGTATTTTCTCCTAAGAAAACAGTTAAATTCCTGGAAAAATGTGTGCATAAAAATACACACATTACAACATTTGTCTCCTTTGTAACAACAAAAGAGTGAATATGGTCTTGGCCAGTTATATGGAAATTGTTAGATAAATGATATCACACTCATGACCAATATCTTTAGAGTGTGATATATTCACTTAATATGGTGCATATCTACTTTGTTTCCAGATTCTTTGCTATTGCAAATGTAAGTAATCCTTATAATGTTAAGTTTTAAAAAGTCAGGGTAAATTATAAGCACAACATGACACAATGCTCCAAAAAAAATATGCATTGGAAAAAAGTCTAGAAGGAAATAAACCAAAATTATAGTATGAATAATATATGCTAAAGATTCTGGCCCCATTTTACATTTTTATAGCAAGCAATCATTGGAAAATTGTTAGAAAATTAGTGGTTATCAATTACATCACTGAAGAATATGGCCCTTTCTGTCTTTTCCACTCACAAGTACAGGAAGTTGAGAGGGTATTTTGTCCATGTCATGGTATAAATGCTACATTCCAATTTCTTGAATTTTTAACCACTATTTAAAGATGCAAATCATAGTCAATTCACTGCTCTTTGGTATTCAGTTAACCTTTCTGTGCTTTGCAGAACCAAAATGTAAATTGAGATCACTGTTGGACAAGGTTTATGTTATCTATGACATTACTGTTTCTTAATCAAGCAGTTAACCATCAAGAGCCACCAGGTTTTCAATGTCCCAGAATCATTCAATTGGGAAAATTACATGGTCTCCAGTTTCAAACAACTCTTCAATGGGAGCAGAAATTCAACACCATAAGCCTGCTTTCTTTAGTCATGTGCTTGGACTACCAAATAAAATTTTTTCTTTGTCCACCAATTAATAACCTCCAAATTATCAAAAGATGATTGAAAATTATTCAATAGTAATGCAGCGTATTTGTCATTGCATTAAAAAAGGAGAAAGAAAAAAATGAACTCCCATCCAGTAATGAATACTTGTAAACAGATTAACAAAGGAAAATGCTGAAGAACTCGTAAGGAGTCTCAAATTACTGCTCTAGAATTATTAAGGTAGTTTTTATAAGTTAACTGAGTATCAGCTAATTATACAAATGAACTCTTAAGGAGTCTTTCCAGGGTGCTGAGATTAAATTCAGCAAGTAGATAACTATTCAGGTAGAATTTTTTGTTTTTACTTCACTTCAATATCTAATTTCTCTGCTTATGATCTGGCTACTCAAATCAGTTAAAGCACAGCTATGTCATGGCTTTTATATGTCATATATGTGCTAGAGATCCAGAGAGAAAATTCTGGGATACTTCTTGTCCAGATGGGGACAGTTTTCCACTGTCTTCCCATTTCTGCATCTTCTAGGCAGGATCTCACACAGTCCAATACATACACTGCTTTACAATGGGGCCTGCAGCATCTTTCATGGTTCAAACACAGATCAGAAACACATCTATAGGCCATCACTTGAAAATAACTCTAATGTCATTGAGAAGCTTTGTTTTTTTTTTTTTTTTAAGAAGACTAAAAGTAAAACCACCTTCAGGATCCAACTGCACGATATTCACCCAGAGTCCAACTGCTCTACCCTGAGTAGAGCAGAAATGGTTGCGTGTGCACAGCTTCCCAGGTACTAGCATCAACTCTCCCTCCTTGTTCTTCTGTCAGGTAGACGTAATGTCATCAAGAAAACCGTGCATCTTCTAAAACCATTGTAGCTTTCTCTTTCCAAAAGAAAGGGTTTGTGCCTAGTAAGCTCACTGTCTATGACTACGTCAAAGTATTGAACTTGAGCAAGAGAGGCTCAGACTGGGAGAAGAATAGAAAAAAAGGTCATATCTAATACAGAAAAATGCATTTTAGGATATCTAACTTGTGTTTATATCAAACACAGTGAAAAAGTTTCAATTCACAGATGAAATGTACACTGCATGTAGTCTGTTATGAAGGCAATAGTGCTGCGTCTGCCAATAGACATCACCAGCACCATGCATGGAGTGCAATTCAGAATGACACCAATGGACCTGAGGCATGGAGAGATACGGCCATCGTAACAACATTTGCACTTGGGGATCTACCCATGACCAAAGCTAGTGAGCCCCATTAAAGACTCTCTTTGCATGAGAAAATCAAACTTTTTCCTTAAGTTGCTTAAACTGCATTTCTATAATCTAAAATCAAATAGTTCTGACAAATATAACTTTATAATGCTTAAACAAAAATAACCAAAGCAAAGAATTGAAGAAACTAAGAAAAAAAGATAAGAAAGCATTCAAAATGAGCATAGATACAGAATTGAAATAACCTTTTCCAATCACTGTAGAACAAAACTCCATCTCACAGCATCACAATGTAGCAAAAGTAAAGCAACCATCACAAACCAACAGATAAGAGAAGTGAAAGAGTAAATGAAGATCTGTTCATTCTGCCTGAAATTTAAATTTTTCACTTGGAAAACCCTGAATGACTTCATCTTATTAAAGTTATTCCAAAAAAAAATTGTTCTCAACCTTAGAGGTGTCTTTAACAAAAAAATGTGAAGAGTTAATCTGAAGTACAGCAATTTCTTCACTTTCTCTTCTTTCTACTATTTTAAGTAAAGGATACAATAACACTTTATTTTACAAGTCATATGCCACTTTCTACAAACAAATATGGTTTTGACTTTGTAATCAGGAAATGTCAAAATAATAGTCATAAGATTAGTTAATAATTGAGTATTTCAAGCAGACAAATTTTGGATTCATTTTGTATTCTTCTGTATATTTTGTATTTGATTATTACAGTGAGCTTATATAGTTCTTATTAAAACAATAAATATTATCTATGAGGAATTAAATATTGTTATATGTATAAATTTCTCTTGGGGATATATATGTGAGAATTGAATGCAGAATCATTCTGCTTAGCTATGGCTACAGCCATCATTTCCATTCACATTTGTATTATTCTTGACACCTTTCTAGATACCAGGAATATTTTGGTAAGGACAAGAGACATGAATCCTCCCTTTGCTGAAGTTTAAATTTTATTGGAGAAACCAAAAAGCAGTTAAATAATTAAATAAATTAAATACCTACAAACTCCAAAAAGGACTAAAGGAGAACCAAACAAGGCAAAAACTCTCAGTCTAGGAGGAGGAGACATGGTGGGATGGAGAGAGAAATACCAAGTCTTGCAAGTATTTGTGAGGAGGCACATTCCAGGGGAAAGGAACAGTATGTGCAAAGGCTCCATGTCATAAAAGGTCTCTGTGTTTAAAAGACCTCTAAAAATAAAAGGAAGAGAAGAAGGGCAGCAGGGGAGGGTGATAGAAGATGAGGTGTGAGAAAGAAGAGGCTTTCAACTCTGGAGTTACTGAGCTTTGTCAGACACAAGGAGGACTCTGGATTTTATTCCAGGTGTTATAGAGAGGAAGTGATGGGCTCTGAGCAAGATGGCGACTTCCTGTTTTGTCACAAGATTGGGCCCTTTGGCTGTTGTGTCGAATTTGGATGGGGGAGGCAAGAGGCAACTGGAAGAGAAAATAATGTCAGCCCTTCGGCTGTCAATATGATGCCTAGAACCTGAAGGAAAGTTGTGAGAAAAGAACCACGTTTTAGACAGCATTAGCATAAAGATTTCTTTAAACCCATGAAATGGCTGAAATCACCTAAAGAGGAGGTGCAGAGGAAGCAAATAAGAGGCTCCAGGAGCCTATGGGAACATGGCATGCAAGTGGTAGGGCAGGGAAGGAAGACTTAGCCCAAGAGAGAAGGAGGGGGGCTGCTCTGGAGGGAAGACCCGGGAGAATCATGAAGGAAGTGGAGGCTGAAGCTAGGGCTCAAATACAACCAAATAATTCCTGGATTTGGCAAGTTATTATTTACAATTTAAAACAAAAAACAGCTTCATAAGTAAGGGGAGGAAACTCCTGGTTGCAATAGGTGGAAAAAGTTTTTAAAAAAAGTCAGTTTAAAAAAATGCTTATCATACTGTAATCACAACTACTCAGGAGGCAGAGATCAGAAGGATGGCAGTTCTAGGCCAGCCTGAGCAAAACGTTATCGAGACCCCATCTCAACAAACAAGCCAGGCATGGTGTTGAATATCTGTATTTCAGATATGCAAGATTCATAGGTGTGACGATCACAAAGGCCAAACTCGGGCAAAAACTTGAGACCCTATCAGAAAAATAATTAAGCTAAAAAAGGGCAGGGGGCATGACTCAAATGGTAGAGCACCTGCCTAGCAAGCACTGGCCCTGAAATTAAACCCAGTACCACAAAAAAAAAAAAAGAAAGAAAGAAAATTTCATAATGAAACACATTATTTTGTGTAAAGAATGAAAAGAACAAGCATAAGAGTAAAAACTTTCAGACAAATTAGTGATCTAATACTGTGTAAATAAAATTGGCCTGAAACATTGCTTTAAATGAAAAATTATCTCCCAGGTCCATGTGTCAGGATCTGAGTATGGGTGAAGTGGGTTTCCTGGCTCAGGGTTTCTCATAGGCTGAATCAGGGAATCACCTGGGATCACTGTTATCTCGAGCTTAACTAGGGGAAGATTAGCATCCAAGCTCCACAAGTAGTTATTGGCTCCTTATGAGTGTTGGGCTGAGGTGCTCCACTCATTGCTCCCCTTGGCCCAAGGCTACCTATGGTTCCTTGCCCTGGTGGCCTCTCTATGAAACAGCTTCCAAAATAACAGTTGCTGTTGGAGCCAGCAGATGGAAGACAGTCAGCAAGACAGAAGCCACAGTCTTCTCTAACCTGACCTTAGAAGCACAGCCCATCCTTTGAGCCATATTCTAGTCGTCAGAAGCAGTGGGCCGGCCACACTCCGTATGAGGAGACTCTGTATGAACCCCAGGAGATGTGGAGACATCAGAAGCCAATTCAGAGGCTGCTAACCTGGAACAAGGAAGTATGTGGAGCACACACAGTAGTATGAGTGATCCTGGGGGAAGAGGAGAAATCCTCCCACGTAACTGAACAGGTAAGGTATGTGTGGGTGAAGAAAAAGATTGCTATCGTTGGTGATGACGAGTCACAGGATTAGAAGTGATGACATTATTTTTTATCTCCATGAAGAGTGAAGTAAGAGCATCTGGTGAATGAGAGGTTGTGGATAGCTTAGGGACAAGAAGAAGATTTGAAAGGGCAACTTTTGAAAATGGGAAAGACACAAACTAAAGAAATAGTCCAACTACATGGCTATGCCAAGTGGAGTTTAAAATAACTTGAAAGGAAAAAACTAGTCTGCTCAATTGTGTGATTTTTTTTTTTTCTACACCAACTTTCAGCTGCCAGGATATAAGCTCAGAGAAAGTAGCAAAAGATATATGCCAGCTGTAGGGTAGGAAAATTTTTTCAGCCACATCTAAGTGCAGCCAAGAAATAATAGTGTGAATTATACTCTCATTTATATTTCTCTCCGTCTGATTCTTCAAACCCACTCTGCCCAGCAGGTCTTTTGCTACTGAGCAGGCCAAAAAATTAAATAGCCTAGCATGTGAGCTTTTGATATGGCGCTCTTGGACCTGTAGTGAATGCTAATAACCTTCTTTTATTCTTCTCTGCACCCTATATGGCTGCACAGTGGGCAAAACTCCCCAGGACTTCAAAGGCTATCTGCTACATGGAACAGACCCAGGGGCCCTGTCTGCACATCACAGATAAATATTGATGATAATGACCTCCAAAGTACCACCAGATCTTCCAAGCTAAAACTGGTTGCTTAAATCCAGCTAATTTTTATAATAGGAAACATATAACACTTACAAAATAGGCTCCAGCAAATCTCTAAGATATCCAGAGATTGTCTTGTTGGTTAGCTGGATTTGAAGTCACAGGACTAACAAGCCATATACATGTAAGCTGCACGCCCCATCAGAGGCACGTGCTTGCTAATATGTCCATGGTTTGCATGGGACTGTCTTGGTTTTAGCACCAAAGACCCCACACATATCAGTTCTAGGCAAACCGAGATGGTTGGTCATCCTAATTTACCTAAGAACATTCTCAGGAGTGGTCTAGGAACAAAGTTGCACCTGAGAAATTGCTAGGGCTGATCTTGTCATAACTTCTGATTCTCCATACAACCTGAACCACAGAATTTTCCTGGGTCCTCTGTCCCCACAGCAAAGCTGACAATTTCCTAGAAAGCAATGATCAAACTCTCAGCTTATCACTGCTTCTTTTTGGAGCTAATAAAACCCATCAAACCCTGATGGATTTTATCATCTTATCCATTATAATGAATCACACAGTACAGAGAAAGACATGACTGGAACCTTAAAGTATTAAAAAACTATTCCTGTCCTCAAGAAGCTTACTTAATCATAAATATAGCAAAACTAAAATTAACATGTAGAACAAGCATGTAAAAAAGTAACAAATCAGAATGTGATTAATTGCAGACATACCCTGGAAAAAAGAGTGGCTTTCAGAGTCAGAAAGCTTGGGATTCGTTGGTGTTATTGCTATTTTTTTAACAAAATAAAGGTAATTTTTTTAAATTATTTGCCACAATTGAGTGAACAAACCAGAGAAGAGGACTGTGTGCCTCTTTCAACAAGTTTTGAAGCTTGAAAAACAAGGAATGTAGGCTTCAAGTATGACCACTGGATTTCAGTATCATTGCTGCCACATACTGTGTACTATAAATTTGTCAAAATACCCTTTTTCTCACTTACAGAGTTGTGATTATCTACCTGTATCTCAAGGTTGGTGAGAGAAGGCTTTGAAATAGGGTTCATATCATTTAGCATTTGACCTGGCACAATCAAGCCCTCAATAAGTAGCTGCTGTTATGATTTGTGTAAGTATTAATATGATACTGGTAAGTGTCACTTTGTTTTCCTCCACATTTCAAAATATTTTACTCTGAAAGGTATGGTGCAATTCAAATTTTATAGAAGTCACAAATTCTGCTGTGTTGTCCTTGTGAACTTAAAAGGAACAGAAAATTCTTACATGTTCTTGTCTGAATGTGCTTTTATTTAAAATGCATTTCATTTTTAATTGCCAAATTAAATTCAGGTGTCATGCAGAACTTGATATGGCTATAGTGCACTGAAATTAAACTTATGCCTATAAATTTACCTTCCTCCTTTTGCTACTGTTTCAGCTATTTACTGCTAAGCTACAAATTTCCCAAAACTTTGTCAGAACTTTGTTAGAACAATGCACACATGCTATCCCCAAGTTATGTACACATGGTTTATTTGTATGCACAAGTGCAGGTTCTCTCACAGGCTACAATCTCACAGGCTGGGCTAGAGACACCTTACAGGTAAATCAGGGAAGAATCAGCTACCAGCTCAGGTGACTGATTCAAGATTCATTTCTTCACTTGTAGTTGAACTTAGGATCTCAGTTCTTGGCTGCTCTTGGCTGGAGGCCACCCTCAGTTCCTTGTCATGTTAGCCTCCTTACACAGGCAACTTGCCTCATCAGAATATTTGAGCCAAGAAGGCAATAAAGAGAGTCTGTGTGCAACAAACAAGTCACAATCTTTGGTTACCGAGTCCTGCAAGAGACATCCTCTCATTTTTGCCATAATTTGTTTTTCCTTTAGTCTGTTGGTTAGAAAAAATCACTAGGTTCCATGCACATGCGAGGGCAGAGAACAACATTACAGCATCAAACTAGGGGGTGGTGAACATTGTGGACCATCTGAGAAGCCTGTCTCCCATAGTCATCTATCAGAGGTGTTTGGTGTGATTAGTCTACAACAAAGGTGAATACAGAAATCACCTGGAATTGCACAAGGCACAAGCTTGAAGAATCTATAGAAGCAGGGCCATGCCCACCTTTAAGGTAGCTGCCATATTGAGCTGCAGCATCCATCAGAACTAGACCACTCTTTGGCATGATCTACAACACAACACAATATTTTTTGCTCCTTTAAAATTGTATTATGAACGTTCTAGTATAATGAGAGTTGAGTTGAGTTTGCCTAAACTAAATCTTAATAATTTGAGGAGTGAGTACCAAAATGACTGTTAAAAGCATACATGACCAATGGAGATCACTGGTAATCACTATGGGAAATTATCTCCAAATCACAAAAAAATAAATAAAATTAGGCCATATGTTTTGGGCCAAGGAACTTAACTATTTTGGACCTTAGTTTCATTTTGGATGGGAGTGCTCAGGCTACTTCCAGGTCCAAAACGGTATCAAGATTTTATAGCCAACTGTTAATAAAAACGCTCTGTGTGCCAAGGAGACTTTCACCAAATCCAGGGGTCATCCATCAAAAAAGGTACAGCCCAGGAGGGATGATAAGGGGCAATGTACAAAGAATGGTTTTCATAAGCTTCGTCTGCAAAACAGAGTTCAGTTTTCTCCCTCACTCTGCCACCAAGGAAGCTAGTAAAAGTTATCAAAGCTTTTCAAAGGTTGGATGAACTTCTACTAACAACAGCGCCACATCAAACACTGAGAAGGGCTCAAGGTGAGGGGGGAGGTGTTGCAGAAGAAAATGCTTATAGCTATTTCCAAGTAGAAACTAGTACTGGGCCAGTAGGCATCCTCTGTCTTCCCCCAAAAGGCTTTGCAGAGTGGTGTCAGTCAGCAGTGGGTGCACTGTAAATGCTTATTGACTGAACAAAGGATACTGGGGGCATTTTTCTGTATGCTTAACATGAGATTTGCTCTTTCAGGAGCAAATTCACAACAATCAAATATGTAACATGAACATTTATGCACTGACAGACTTCAATGTCCATTGACTTACTAAATTGATAAGTATCACACATGATTTTAAGAGAAAGAAAAAAATTGTCTTCAGCATACAGTTTAGTGAATTTGTAACCTGAAAGAGGAGAGGCAGATTAACCAGGTTAACTGGAAATATAATGCTATTATATTATATTGGGCTGTTCTCTATAATAGGAATTGTCACACTCATTTTGATCTTTAGCATGTGAGGATTCTTGGCTAAACTTGCTATCCTTAGGTGGTGTTTAGATGGCTAACACCTCCTTTTATCCATGTGTGCATGTGTGCTCAACTCCATTAAGAGAGTGGTAGTAACATACTAAGGGAAGAAGGTTTTCCCTGGGTCAAGGATCTGCAAATCCGTTTTGTCTAGGAATCCTTGATATACTGTCCTAATCCTACATGAGCTCATTTCAAAGTTTAACCATAGTGGAAAATGTTTTCTCCGGGACAATAAGAGATACATCCCCCATCCACTCCAGGTAGCAACAGTAGTACTGGCTTCTTTGCACCTTCAGTGATCTGAAATGCTGGGCGAGTCTGCATTCTTTTATGAGCCTCAAAACATGAAAGCAAGAATCAAAACACAGAGATCCTGTAATATATTCCTTCTACCAGCTCTTAAAACGTCTAGTTGATAAATTACTCCATTTGGCAGCAAAATATGGAAAAGGGACTAAAATCATGGTCTTCAAGCATATTATGTATATGTCATCAGTGCCTTGATTCATGAGTACAAGTGACCAAATGATCCCTTCTTTAAGCTTTCTCTATGCTGAAATGAGTACCAACAGAATAGAAATATATTTTTCTCTTTCCACTGTAAACGAATCTATACTATTACTTTACTTATATGCACATAAGCTTGACACTTAATGTAAAGTATATATGAGGATAAAATTTCCACATTGGGTCTTTATTTGTCTGTAAAATTTTATAAAAATGTGTCTTGCCCTTTTGTCGGGCCCATTTACAAGCCTGGGGGCAATTACACAGAGTGTATTAGAGTCACCCACACAATCTCCTAATGGCAGCTTGGCCCAGAGCCAAGCTTTAAGACAAACCTCAGGGAATTCAAATTGAAAAGTCAGCTACATTAGAGGTAGTGATTCAGTCTGGAGAAGATATCGCCTTTCTTGATTTATTACAGCCAGAGCTTCAGTACCCTTAAAAGACCATGTAGTTCAGAGGCTTTTCCAAGGGAGAAATTTTGCATAAAATGAGAATCTGGGAGTTACCACAGCCGGAAGCTTGATGAGGGCTTGCATTATGTGCAAAGCACAATTCTCTTAGAAATAGGCCTTCAAACCTACCAGAACCTGCAAAACTAAGCTACGCTTTCCATCCACAACACTTAAGTTGTGACCCGTGGGTCTGCTACTGCCAGATATTTTTAAATGACTGCCAAGGCATTAATTCTGTATGTGCAGAGTAATCATTTCACATAAAGAATAAACAGATGATTTAAACTGTTAGTCTTGCTAGTGCTTGTGAAATAACTCCAAATCTCTCTGCAACCCAAGAGAATCTGCACCAAGACTTATGACCTGATGAATTCTCACTGTTCTTCCCATGCATGCCCTGGATAGCTTCTATCTCAACAGGAGCTCCACTAGCAAGTCAGTAAATCTCTTCAAATACTTATGTTCTTTAATCCTGAATTCTGATTTTGGCGGAGAAATAGGAGCTGCAGTACTATTTAAGTCAAAGCAGCATAGTAAAAAATGTTATTTACATAAAAATAAATCTCTAGGCTTATATTTTTGGACATAAAAAAAAAACACCATGAACTTCAGGTTCATTTCCCACTTGTGTCTTCATTTTTCTATCTTAGTGCATCCTTTGCAAACAATTATATCAAGAGTTTCCAAGAACATAAACAAGGTTTTGCAGAGACTCAGTCTAGAACACATGAACATGATAGAGCAGAAGATCTCTCCTGAGCTATTTAAAGACAACTGGCTATGTTCCAAGTCACCAAGGAGTTCCTTCTGACAAGCAGGTCAAGAAATCAAATCTGTCTACCAGGAAGAAATTGGGCAGAGACCCTTCTATCATTAGGAAAATATCAGCTCATTCTTATAGTGAACTTGCAGATTTAGGGAGCCATCTCCTTCCATCTGTATATAATGGGACACCATTGTGAGAAATTATCTAAGGTTTCAGGGGAGAATCTGTGGCTCCAATACTCTTCTCCCAACTCAGGCTATTTCCACTGCCTCAAGAAAGGAATAACTCAAGACTAGAGCCGTGGCTCAAGCAGTAGAGCACCTGCCTACCAAGTAGGAAGACCTGAGTCTAAACCCCAGTACCACCAAAAAAATCAAACAAGCACGCAAGAAAGGAAAACTCAGAATGCCAAGACAAACAACTTCACTCATTTATTCACCCATTTTTTCAACAAGTATTTTTTGAGCAACATCTACGTGCAAAACACTGTCCTGAGTGTCAAAAATGAAAAAATGAGAATGTTTATCACCACAGGATTTATATTCTAGTCCCTACTAGACTCAATCTGCAACTAAATAAAGAAATAAAAAGTTTAAAAAATACTGACCAATGAAAATGCTATGCAGATAATTCACAACAGCTAAGCTATAGAAACAGCCAAGGTGCCCAACTTCTGATGAATGGATTAAGAAAATGTGGTGTTTATACACAATGGCATTTTATTCAGCCACAAAGAATGAAATTTTGTCAGTTGCAGGTAAATGGATGGAAGTGGAGACATTATCTTCAGTGAAGTTAGCCAGGTTCAAAAGGTCAAAAGCCACAAGTTTGCTCTCATATGTAGAATACAGACCAGACACAAGCATAGCAATATTAGGAAAAACAGGTCACACTAAAGGAGGGGCACATACAAGAGGGGGAGGATAAAAGAAGAAAGTTAAAAGAGGTTGCTGTACTCTCTATACAAGAATGAATATAGAATTTTTAAACCTGTTGAAATCAGTATAAGAAGGGGACTAAGGTAGAAGAAAAAGTGAGGAGATGAACCAATTTGTGTTATTTCCAACACATGGAAATGTCACAAGGAAACTCCCTGTGTAGCTATTTTAAACAAACAAAAATGTCAGTTTTTTTTCTCTTTTACAAAATCTGACAAGAGCATAGACCAGGTCCTGTCAGTGGGGATTGGTACCAGTGGGAAGGGGGAGGGGAAGGGGAAAGGGTGTGGGAGGGTGAATATAGTACAAATATTGTATACACATTTACATACATATTGTGTGTGTAAAATGGAAAAATGAGACCTGCTGAAATTATTCCAGGAATGGGGGGAGGGGAGATAAAGGAGAATGATGGAGGAGGTGAATTCAAGTGTGATATATTTGATATATTGTAAGAACTTTTGTAAATGCCACAATATACCCCCATCCAGCACAACAATAAAAAAAGAAAAAAATGCAATGTAGAACAATCAAACCAGATAATTAGATAAAGGAGGCCAGCAGACAAACTGACTTCCTCAGCTTCTGAGTTTCAAAAGTATGGGACCAGGCAGGAAAACACTGGAAAGTAACACTCCTAAAATCGCTCAGGCAAGGAGAAAGAGAAGGAAGACAGAGGCAGAGAAGACAGTGGGATTTGAAGCTGGAAGGAGCCTGAAAAGGAGCCCTTGGCTGTGCCCAACCCTAATTCCTAGCCTGAAAGAGGACCCAGGGGCTTGGATCTATGAAACTCTTCCTAGGAGGTCCAGAAAAAGCCACCAAAAGCAGTAGGACCACAGAGTGGACTGGCTCATGTCCAACATGAAGAGGGTAGGAAAAGAAGAACAGGCTGGCCTCACAGACAGCAGTGAACTTCAGCAGCCTTGCAGACGAACGAGAGTTTGTTCTGCAGGTCATGCTTGTCAGGGATTTAGCTGGATAGCTGGGGGACCCAGAAGTGTGACCTGAATAAACAATAAGCAGGCAAGAGGGAGCATCTTCAGCAGAGCATGATGGGAGTTGATGACAATGACCCAGATGCCCTCCCATCCCTGCTAGGCAGAGGCAACACATAAAGCTCCTTGGAAATGAGAGTGGACCCCAATAAAAATGTAGAGGTTGGGCCAGGCACAGTGACTCACACTTACAATCCTAACAACTTAGTTTGCAGAGATCAGGAAAATCAACTTTTGAACCAGCCTGGGCAAAAGGTTAGCCTGACCCTATCTCAACAAAGAAACTAAGTGGATGGTATAAACCTGTAACTCCAGGTTTGAGGGAGGCATAAGCAGGTGAACGTCAGTCTGAAGCTGGCCAAGACAAAAAACACAACATCCTATATGAAAAAACTAAAACAAAAAGGGCCGCGGGCATGGCTCATGGGGTAGAGTGCTTTCCTAACAATCACAAGGCCCTAAATTCAAATCCCAATGCTGACAAAAAAACCAAAAAAATCGATACACAAGGGAATAAAATAGCTTAGATAAATATTCTTCTGCCTGATAAAATGAAGGCTTGTAATAAAAATTAAATTCCATTACAGGAAAATGGAGTAAGTAATATTTCCTGCACTCAGGAATCTGTGGCTTTTGATTTGCAGCCTCGTGGTCATGTCCTGAGTGGGATGGAGTGTCAGATTTACTTTCAAGTCCAGAGAAAACCAAAAACGTGAGAAAAGAGAAGAACCCAAGCTGGAGGCAGGCACTCATGTGGTAGAGCACCTTCCTAGCAACTAGCAAGTGTGAAGCCCTGAGTTCAAACCCCAACATTGGGCTCCCTACCTTTAGGAGTTGAAGGCTGGGGTTGCCTACATTTTACAAGCTGACTGAGGAGCTGGCATCTAAATCAAATTCAACCTACCATCCACCTGAAATGCCTGCAGTTCAGGTTTCCCTAGGACTAGAGTATTACAATCAGAAAGGATATTATGCTGCCTGGAAGCGAGGGGGTACGGGGTGGGGGGAGTGGGAGGAGATGGAGGGAGGGGAGAGAGTGACCCAAACATATACGCATACAAATAAATGAAAAAAAAAGAAAAACTATTATGTGCACTGTATACATATGAAGCCTCATGATGTGCCTGTTATCATCATGAATATTGGATTCAGTTCAGTGTAAGAGGCACAATGCAAACAAACAATACATTTAAAAGTTTAACATAGTAGATGTAACACAATTGACCTAAATGTGTATTAGATGTTTGGACTTTCAATCAAAAACAGCATCAGAGGCAGTTTTTTTTTAATTTAAAAGAACATAAAATTTTAATCCAAGACCTAGAGAAAGGTTTTTGCTTCTAAGCCCAGAGGGAAGAAGCTATGTTACTAACATCTTTATTTTTCCTAACATTCTGTTGTGAATACTGAGAGTAGAGGATGGTTCAGAAGAAAGGAGCCAAAGGGTGCAGAACAGAGCAGATGGGGGATATAAGGTCCTGCTTCAAAGGCTAAAGGGTGGAAACATATCCACCACACAATCTGTTAGACATTTCAAATATTAGACAGCTTAAGTATTAGAGCAACTTGATCCATTTTTTTAAATACATATGAATAGGCTTTTTTGGAAAAGTCAGAAATGCACCACCAGCTCTCAGAGACACACGGTGTTAGCTTGGAACCTGCCTAGGGGCCTATCGGCCTCCTCCAGCATCATCAGAACCTTAGTTCCCCTTTAGTAGCTCCCAAGGTCCTTTGGCCCTCACATTTAAACAGATGGATGCAGAGCCCTGAGGGCCCCTGAGATTCAGAAAGCCCCAGAGAGGGCTTCAACTTGATCTTCAGTGCAGAACATACCCTAGACACAAATCAGACTCTAGGTTTTCTTCTTCCTATTGTAACAGAAAGAACATGTGAACAGTGAAGTTCTCTAAATCCTGAGAGAATCAACTTCTGTAAGAATGTTTGGAGGTCAGCAGTTTGGGGAAAAGAATTGCGCCACAGCAGGATTCTTTTCCACAAGCAAAATCAAATAAAAATTATTGCCAAAGACTAAGCACTACCTGATTCACACTAAAAGGTCCATCGTAAATGTACTTGACACCATCTACACTCTTTCGGTAGACCTTGGTTTGCAAATTCCTCTCCCATTCAAAAGGAAGCATTTCATCTTAACATAGTGTGTGCCAACTATTCAACTCCTGCCTTCTTGACCCTCAAAAAAATACTATGAAATAGAACAAAGAAACCTTTTGCAATAGTTTTAAGTGAGGCAGGAAAGAGGTTGATGGGGAGAGATGGTGGGAGTGATCCAACCAATATACAATATAAGCTTATTTGGAATTGTCAAATGAATCTTCCCTGTATGATGGATATATCCTAATAAAAAATTAATGAAAAAAGCATACTTCCTCTAGCAAAAAAGATTGAGGCAATTTGCCTTTTTGTGGTTAAACTATACTCTGATCTAATCACCACCATCAAACTTGGTTTTGTCCATGCTCATTCATTCTCACCTTCTTCCCACCAGAGACAGGGAACAAGACTAACCTCTTCATCTTTAAGGCTAGCTGGCGTCCCTGTGTTGCGTCCCTAGCTCTCCCCCTCCTCAGGACTGTGGTCCACCATTGCTCCCTTTTCTATGCCTGAGAAGATCTCTTCTAGCTCTTCAATGCATTCCTTTTTTACTATCTCTTTTCAGCATTTACAAGTGTTCAAGTTCCCCTATTCTGATAGCCTGATAGATAGACCTAAAGCTTAATGGTAACAATTATAACCATTCTAAGAAACTGAAAATAGAGCTAAAAGGAAGGAAAAGTATGCACGGATATATGTCTCCAACATTGACTCTCAAATTTGTTAGCAAGGTTTACCTCTCCAGACTTTTATTACATAACACATTTTAAGCTGACATCTGAAATATTTGTTTATTTAAATGTTTGCAAAGGCTATAATCTCTGGCATATATTTAAATTCTGATAGCTTTGAATCAAGACAATTAATTTAAAATGAGAACCCTACTATCACCCATTTTTCAAACACATGAATAGCTCTTTTGCAAAATTCAGAAATTTTACATTATTCCCTTTCTTCTTAAAGTCATATTTTTATTTCATTTGCTCACACAATTTATCATAAGGTGTTATGTTGTTATGCTTGAATTCCTTCTATTGATCACTCTATCAGAAGTGTCAAACATGCATTTTTAAGTTCAGCTAGTGTTTAAGTCAGTATACTCATATAGTTCTAAGTACTAAAATTAGGGAGGGATTGCAGGTATTTTAGAGATCAATAATAGTATTATGATCCATGACTGATTAAAACCACATAACTATGTATGCATTATATATGCTTTTTGACAATTAATAAGCAATAAAAAGTGAAATATTTTGAAAAACAGCTCTAATGAGGTGAATAGGTAAGATCTCAGGACCTGGATAGAGCATATATACCAGTACTGCATAGTATTTTGAGTTGTTCATTTTTTTGGCCTCCCTGAAGTTCATTCATCATGAATAAGTCCACACAATGGTGTGAACTGACATGCAAGAGGGCCATGCTGCTTGTTATAAAGCAGCAAAAGTCAGATTTAAGGAGAAATGGGAAGGAAAATGACTGAGCACTTCACAGATCACTTTTCAGGAGAGTCCAAACCTGTGGAGATTGAGTATCTAGAACCTATTGAACTTCTCAGATTCTCTGTGCGAATCTCTTGCACACCTTGGAAAGTGTGCACCTGCTGCCTGAGGTATGCACACCCCAACTTGAATTCTACCCGGTATTTTTATCCATCCATGCACAGTTGACCCTCCTTCACCTATTTTCCTGCGTTTCCCTTACCAGACACTATTGATAGCTAAATCACAAATGCTTTCTTCCCCTCGATGGCAATGGAGTAAATTATCCTGGTCAGGTTGTATTATATTTGGCATAACACTTTTCCTGTATTCGTCCCACAGTTTGAGACCTTAAGAGAAGGGATATTTATTTTATTTTATTTTTTTTTTTAAGTTTGGGTTCAGAAGCCTGTGTTACAAAGAGATTTCTCAGTATCTTTCTTTTTTTTTTTTTTCATTTTTCTTTTATTATTCATATGTGCATACAAGGCTTGGTTCATTTCTCCCCCCTGCCCCCACCCCCTCCCTTACTACCCACTCCGCCCCCTCCCTCTCCCCCCCCTCAATACCCAGCAGAAACTATTTTGCCCTTATCTCTAATTTTGTTGTAGAGAGAGTATAAGCAATAATAGGAAGGAACAAGGGTTTTGCTGGTTGAGATAAGGATAGCTATACAGGGCATTGTCTCACATTGATTTCCTGTGCGTGGGTGTTACCTTCTAGGTTAATTCTTTTTGATCTAACCTTTTCTCTAGTTCCTGGTCCCCTTTTCCTATTGGCCTCAGTTGCTTTAAGGTATCTGCTTTAGTTTCTCTGCATTAAGGGCAACAAATGCTAGCTAGTTTTTTAGGTGTCTTACCTATCCTCACCCCTCCCTTGTGTGCTCTCGCTTTTATCATGTCCTCATAGTCCAATCCCCTTGTTGTGTTTGCCCTTGATCTAATGTCCACATATGAGGGAGAACATACGATTTTTGGTCTTTTGGGCCAGGCTAACCTCACTCAGAATGATGTTCTCCAATTCCATCCATTTACCAGCGAATGATAACATTTCATTCTTCTTCATGGCTGCATAAAATTCCATTGTGTATAGATACCACATTTTCTTAATCCATTCGTCAGTGCTGGGGCATCTTGGCTGTTTCCATAACTTGGCTATTGTGAATAGTGCCGCAATAAACATGGATGTGCAGGTGCCTCTGGAGTAACAGTCTTTTGGGTATATCCCCAAGAGTGGTATTGCTGGATCAAATGGTAGATCGATGTGCAGCTTTTTAAGTAGCCTCCAAATTTTTTTCCAGAGTGGTTGTACTAGTCTACATTCCCACCAACAGTGTAAGAGGGTTCTTTTTTCCCCGCATCCTCGCCAACACCTGTTGTTGGTGGTGTTGCTGATGATGGCTATTCTAACAGGGGTGAGGTGGAATCTTAGCGTGGTTTTAATTTGCATTTCCTTTATTGCTAGAGATGGTGAGCATTTTTTCATGTGTGAGAAGGGATATTTAAAAGGTAACATCTTTCATGGGCATGTCCTTCTCCACTGTTGCTGGGGACATAACTCCATGTAAGTATGAAGGTTCTGTTATGAAAAGGCCATCTACCAGATGTGGGAACCATGCTTTGGGGCAGGTAAAGCAGGCCAATGGAAGCTTCATTTGAAGTCACCATCACCCTATTGATGATTAGAGAGGACAACTGCAGAGATGTGACACCTCACAATAAGATGAGCAATGGAAGGCAAGAAATGAGAAAATGTTGCAAACCTTCTCACCCCTCTACTAGAATCTAGGACCAAGAACAAGGGCATGTGGGCATCCATTGCTTCCATTTAGAGGACCTGTAGGAGAAGGAAGAGTCACCATGAGTGGTAGGTTGCCTCAGTTAATCCAAACCTGCAGGTAAACCAAGCAGTCTCATGGAGATACTACGGGCTATTGGAAGTTAAAACTTTGAGTTCTTTTTAAACATTTCATCAAGAACCATTTGCAAGACTTCTTAAAATGCAGGTTTCTGGGGCCAACACAAACCAACTGAACATTTTTAGATGGGAGGAAGAGCAAGAATCAACACTTTTAACAAGCAATCCAAGTTTTGAGGACCAATTACTCAGGGAATCAGTCTTAGAAAAGAAAATATAGGGGAGAGCAGTTGCCTAGCAAGCTCTAGGCCCTAAATTCAAATATCCAGTATGGCCAAAAAATAGAAAAAGAAAATGTAAATCTGTAAGATTTCTGTATCAAAACTCCCAGACATTTTTTATATCATTGTGCTAATGTTATAAAATCAAAAAAATATAGAAATCTTGGCTGAGTGTGGTGGTACATGTCTATAATCCCAGTAACTCAGGAGGTGGTGACAGGAGGACTGAGGTCAGAGGCCAGGCTGGGCAAAGGTGTGAGATGCTCTCTGAAAAGCAAACTAAAAGCAAAAGGACTAGAGGTGTGGCTCTAGTGGTTAAGTACTTGCCTAGCAAGCATGAGGCCCTAAGTTCAATCCCCAGTACTGCCAAGAGAAAGAAAGAGGGAAGGACAGAGAGAGAGAGAAAGAAAGAGAGAAAGAGAAAAGAACAAGAAGGAGGAGGAGGAAGCATAAATCATAAACATGTTTTCACAGGCAAATGGATCATTGGTCTCCACTACTCACCCCAGCCTAAGCATACATACATCGCAGGTTGGATATTGTATTAGAAGCAAAAGAGAGACAAATGCAGAGAGAAGACAATGTCTTTAAGAGAAGGCAGTGTCATGGGGACAGAGTGACCAATGGAAGGAAGGAAATTGTACATGGAAGTTACTGTTCACACTTCCTCTTAACAACTTCTCTATGGCCAAAAGTTACATCAGTCATTTTCACAGCTTTCTCAGATATCAGTGTAAACTTTCAACTCAAAATATATATATTACTTACTTAATATTGACTGGTGCATGGAAGATCTATCTTTTTAGGAAAGCAGATTTTGTATTTAAAAGAGAAATATTGGATTAAGATCCTGTTCCTTATGTGTCAAGGTAAGAAATACTTCTTGAGGTGTTAAATAACTTTGTTCTATCAGTATTTTTCTCTTTCCTGTCCCAAATCCAATGCTGTGTCAGAGTTTTGCTCACATGAACTCAGAGGCTTAGAGCCCTTGTTTTTCTGAAGTCCTATTTCTGTTCCCAAACTGCAGTTTCCACTGAGGGCTATACAAACTGAGTGATAAGAACATCACTAAAAAAAACAAACAAACAAACATGAGGAAAGGATTTCTCCACAAAGACCAGAAAGCAACTTTTTCAGACTAAATAAGTTAGGGAGTCCCTAGTGGAAGAACAGGGCATGGAAAGACCATATAGGCAAAAAGGAGCCATTCTAGGGGGTTGTTTGATCCCCCCATGCTTAGGAGAGCAGAGGGATCTGCCTTGCACACTCCCTATACCATCATGCTCATGAGCTCCACCTTTGTCCAAAATAGTACAACAGTACTTCGAAACTACTTTTACTAAAAGCACTGACCCCTCACTTGGACCTGCAAATGTCCAAAAGGTAGCTAAAAGCAGGAGAAAATCTTACTTTGTACTGAGACTTTCTCTGTATCCACTTTGGAATCCAGGAAAGACAAGCTTGACTGATAACACCTTTATGACTACAGTCGAAATATCCCCCAAGTAAAGGATCAGCAGATACTCGTAGGACAGACCACCCACCATTACCTATAATGGTGAACCTGCACCCTGGAGCAGGACTAAGCATCTCGTAGGAACCAGAATGCTCCCCTCAAGTGATGACAGTGAAAACAATGTTTCCAGAACCCCTCACAGAAACAGAACTAAGACAATAACGAAGCAGGCCACACTTTGCTTGGGCTTATTTAAATGTGCATTCCTGTCATCTCTTGCCCCAATTCTTGCTCTGCTTAAACCTAAAGCTCATGCCTGTACCCCAAAGATGGGCTGAAGTGCTTACTTAGTCTCTCCAGAAGCATGCCCATGCTGCATAATGAATCTCCTTTCTCTGCTCTTCATCACTATTGATATCTTTATTTGGCATATTAGGGAAAGTGACCAGAATTGACATACGGACTCTGACTTGGAACTCCCAGTTACAATGGCACTGCTGTTCTTCCCACCCTAATCCTATGACTTCAGCTCATCAGTAGCCAGTTCACTCTGATGGCCAGCCAGCAGGAGGAATGCCCCACCCTACTGCAAAACTTGGCTGGTGCCATGTCTGCTAAGCTCAAGAAAACAGAGACCAGCCCCAAGATGATCATATTGGTAAGCAGACTACTGTATGAAAGGCACTCTGAGAGCTGTGGAACTAGACTGAGTTTGGCCCCATGTATAGACCCTTGCTCACACAGCCCTCACTCCTTCTGAACAGTAGGCCTGACTTTACCAGTCAATTTGAAATTTCTAAACATGTCAACTAATGCTTTCAGCTCTTTCTCTTCTTCCCAGTAAGTTCTCACCACCCCCTAAAAATTGCCGGAGACAAAATGAAATCTCTGAGGAAAATCTAAGTAAGCTTTGAAATCATAAAACTCAAACTATGTGTTACATCTCTGTTGTTGGGTAAGCTAAAACAACCAGCACAATTGAACAATTCAGTGATGCGTAAGTAGTAAGAAAGCTAGGAGTATACCTGTACTTTCCTTTTCTGAATACTCCACACCCAAGTCTATTAATTCTACCTCCAGCATGATAGCACAAGAAATACATACATACATACATTCATACATATGTATATGTATTCATATGTATGAATGTATGTATATTTGGCCTCTGACCCCATTTCTGGTACAGCACTCCTAAATCCTTTGGATTTCCTGAGTGATAGGAGGGTCTTTGTTATTCATGCCGAGTCTCTTTATATCATACCTGAATTAAAGTTAATGAGGTGATTCTACCAGGACTCCTATATTTCTTCAAAATGAGGCCTGGTCTGGCCACCAGAGGAACCCAGCACATGACTACAGGGTTAAAACTTTCATCATCACCTCTCGACCTCTGAGGAAGAGATGGGGGCTGGAGGTTTCCTTCAGTCAACAATGGCCTATGATTAAATCAGCCACAGCTGTGTAACGCAACTAGGCTAGCAACGCTGACACAAAGAGGTCAGGGAAGTTTCTGTTTTTGAGCTTATCCTCCTGCCAGACTCCATGGGGACACAGGTTTCTGTGACCAGGAGGCTTCTGGACTTTGTTCTATGTGCCTCTTCATCTACCTTTTCATCAGTATTATTGATAACAAACTACAATAATAAGGATAGCACTTACACATGCTGTGAGTCATTTCAGCAAGTTATTAAACCTGAGCAGAGATCATGGGAACTTCTCCCTGGTAATAGTCTGAGCAGAAGCATGGGTATACAATGTACTTTGATCATACTCAGCCCTATCACTCTCTCTTGTCCCCCTCCCACTGCACCCCCCCCAATAGTCCCTGTTTTACATTCATGTTTTTGTTCGCTTTAGATCTAGATTCTCCACATGAGAGAAAACATGCAATAGTTGTCTCTCTGAGTTTAACTTTATTTCACTTAACATAATAGTCTCCAATTCCATCCATTTTCCTGGAAATGACACTATTTCATTCATCTTTATGGCTGAATAGTACTCTGTTGTATATATATGCCATATTTTCTTTATGCATTCATTAGTTGATGGGCACCTAAGCTGAGTCCTTTACTTGATTATTGTGAATAAGCTCGGCAGTGCAAGTGTCTCTACTTCTGTTGACTTTAATTCCTTGGGATATATGGCCAGGAGTGTAGTAGGATATACAGAAGTTCTATTTTTAGCTTCTTGAGGAACCTCCATATTTATATCCATAGTGGCTGCACTAGTTTGCATTCTGAAGTGGAGACAGCCTTCTAGGACTTAGTCCTTAACCTGTGTGCATCCACTAACTCTGGTAATTAGTGTCAGAAATAAAGTGAGTTGTTGAACAACCAGTTGATGTGAGAGGATCGGTGATTGTTAGAAAAAAAAAGCACCAAGTCCGTACTTAACTTTACATCCCCTCTGTTACCATCCTAGTCCAACCAATCACCATCTCTTCACTGACTGCCCCACCGACCCAGCTCCTCATTAGCCTCTTTGCTTCCTCTGTTGTCCTACAACACAGCAAGTGCTCAAACAGCAACCACAGTGTATCATTTTTCTGCTTACAACCCTCCAATGGCTTTCTAAGAACACGTAGAGTAAAACCCAATCAGCCTAGGAAGACTTTCCATGCCCTGCTTTATGGAAGCTTGTTTCATACCATACCCCCTTACTCCTTAGGTCCTACCTATGTTAGCTGTCTTCCTGGTTTTCCTTTTATTAAATCCACCAATCTTCACCATGCTTTGGGACTTTCATACTCAATGCTCCCTTGGCCTGGCAGCCCTCTTCTCACCATGCCAGACCAAGGTCTTACTCAGAACTTGGCTCAGAAATGCCTTCCCAAACATCTCCATCAGGGACAGAAGTTCACCATCACAGCAGTCTGTTCTAATTCGCAGCATCTTTGTTAGCATCTGACATATTTCATGCTTATTTCTGTCTATTGCACTCTCACAACACTCACTAGAATGTAGCATCCACAAAAGATGGGATCTTGTCTATCTCATTCTTTACTCCTATACCAGTGTCCAAATCAGGACCTGAGCCACTCGGCCAATTGCCAAATATTTGAAGACTGAGAAGTTCACAAAAGCCTTCACCTAGGAGATGAAAAACCAGGACTAACCAAGAACTGAATTAATTTACCAGAGAACTTAAGAGATCACGATGACTCACTCCTAATTTTTTGCCTAGTGTCTGACTGATGATAGGAACTCATGCAGGGATGGAACTGTTTCAAGGATTTGCTCCATGAGAAGGACTGTTCATTAAAGCATCAGCAACTGTAAACAACGTGTATGCAGCCAAACAGGAGGGCAAGCACTGAACAAGATCGCTGGCAAGTTTCCTTGTTCAATACAGGCTTTCAGCAGTGTTCCCATGAAAACCATTCATTGCCGAGGCAGTCAGTTGCCTGTCTCCTTGGGCACTAATTGCTTTGCCTGGTTTGATAATGTAGAAAATCTACCACTCTCAATGTGACATAAGAGAAGGGGAAAGGGGAAACCCTAGCTTTTCAAAAGTACAAGTTCAGCATTAAAATAAATAAATAAATAAAAAGAAAACACAGAAAAATATTCCAAGAAAGCAACATATTTCTTTCCCATCCCCTGGGACCAGAAAAGGATATGAGACCTACAGTCTCAATGTCCTCCATGGAGGTCAGAGTTGGTAAGGCCCAGTGAGAAGCACAGAATCATGGCATTTCTTCAATCTGCCATTTGAAATGGTAAAGCCCTCTTTCACCTAAGCAGGCAGACCTGAATTGCCATTCACTGGCTCTGTGCCATATATTAGATATGCTTTCTGTTCAAAGATAAAAATATAAGACAGGCACAATGGCATTCACCTATAGTCCCAGCTACTGGGGAGGATGAAGAGGGAGGATCATTTGAGACCAAGAGTTTAAAACCAGCCTGAGCAACATAGGGAGACCCTGTCTCAAAAACAAAAACAAAATAAAACAAAGAAAGATACAGCTTGGTTCATGGTGATATGCAAAAGGACAGTTCCCATACAAATATGATCAGAACCTAATGCCAGTGATTAATTCTACACAATTTTTCTCTACCATAAATACCCATCTCTTGAAGGATATCTCAAATTTGCAAACTAAGTTTGTGCTTAAGACCTTTCAAATCATCATAGCCTTTTTAGCCAATATTCCACAAACAGAAATCCATCCTGAAAGGACACAATAAGGAATGCAGACAAGGATTTATTGTCAGGGACACTGATAACCCTAAAAAATTATGAACAACCTAAAAGTTCCATCAACAGAGAGGAAATAAAGAAACATTACTCAAGTAACTGTCATGGAATGTTATGTACTCATTAAGAATTATATTCATGGGGTACTTTTAAGAGCATACTTGTGTTTTGAAGAGTCTCACCAAGCTTCCAAAAGATTCCCAGAAATACTGGCTAATCCCAAAGAATTTCTGGGTTTCCTCACATCCCATCTTTTTCTTTTTGAAATCAGAGATGCTGTCATACCATGGTGCTAAAGCAGGAGAAGTTTGTTGGAAAGGCATATAATTCTCATGTAAATTTATAGCCATACAAAAGATGAAGCTCCTGTTCTTGAGAGAAAGGAAGCATGGCAGCGGCAGAGTTGCGAATGTTCCCTCCTGCTGTCTGCCAAGTCTACACTTTCAAACTGGTCCTTAAGCAGCTGCTAGGCAGCTGTTGCAGCCTCCTGAGATAGGTAGAGAGAAGAAATGAAAAGGGAATAAACCCCCTACAGAGACTTCCACACTATTCAGATTCTACATAAAGTCATGGCATTTAACATTAAGGAAACCATCATATTAATTCCTAACTGGTCAGGCAAATGCTTGGTTAAGTCACTTGGTGACTGGCCCTCTAGGATCTCTAGGTTTGTCAGTGGAGCTGATCTAAATTGCTCCACTGATCTAATGTACATGGATGAAGGATAAAAAAGAAACTGGAAGCTAAAAAGCTGAGAGACAGAGAGAAAATAATCTTACCAATCTCCCAAGGACCACCAGAAAAACAAAGCTAAATTGACTAGACTTCTTGCAGTAAAGGCAAACAACACTTGACAGACTTGGGGGAGTTGAGAAAACATATTTATGGAGTCTGGGGACCAAGGAAACTTTCAGGCTGGTTCTGTAAAGTATGGACATAGCTGGAACTGGCCAGAATTTATGACATACAGTGGTGGATTGGGGGACACGGTGAGGCAAGGGTTTGGAAGGACAATTTGCTGGCCATCAGAAGTGGACTGTTTCAGTGATTCATAACCTTGTCTTCAAGGAGCAAGTAAGTAAGGTTTTCGATAGTTCATTGAGTTTTGGAGAGTTGTTCTCAGTGTTGTTTAATATACAGACAGGGAAGTATGCACGATCCAAGTATTATTTAACACAGAGATAGGGAATACATTGTTTTTCAGTCCCTATAGGATTTTAATGAAATTATTGTTTATGTGATTGGCACCCTTTCCTGCATCTCCTTGGATTTCCTTTGCAACATCTATGTTACACACTAACGTTTGAAAAGTGCTTCTTTGGTGGCTATAAGTAAGTGTTACACCTTGTTTCCAGTTTGGATAGTTATCAGAGATGGACCATTGTAGTGAAATTGAAGAGATTATGATGGAGAAATAAGAATTCCAAGAGAATGACAGAAGTGCTCTGGAGACCATACAGGTAGATATAAACTGAAAGTTTTTAAATAACAATGGTAGGTCAAGAAGCTGCTTTTTTGTTTTTGTTTTTTTGGGGGATTTTTTTTAAGAACACTAGTCTAGCTATTGTCTTGGAATAGAAAGGCATTAAAAATTATTTTATTAGCTTCGCATAGATGAATAAGTTATTTTTTACCTATCACACAGATAAAGAAGACATCAACAAGTACATTCACAAAGGGAATGAAAGAGAGGTACAAGCTATGAACCAGCAGGCCAGTGAATTTAAAACAGGCCAAACATGAGCTAAGCAGATACAAAGAAGAGTTGAAGAAACTGCACATCTTCATGACTCTTGCTTGAGAGGATAATGATTCCTTTGAGAATATGGAATAAGAGGGAAGTTTGAGCAAGTTGGGTTTCTTCAAGCATCAACAGACTTAAATCAAACCTCTAGAAAGCAATTAGGATTATGAGTTTAATACATTGGGGAAATGACAGGAGAGATTACAACAACAATTGCCTCTCAAGTGCATCCCATAGGCCCAGCCCCGTGCTACTTAGTCATAGGCCTTATAATGGCAGGAAGAACAAGCAAGTGCAGACCTCTCAAGGAGAAAACTTGGCCCTGCACAAACATTGCAAAGTGTGAGGATGGAAGAAGCATCTCCATCCATTTCCCAAGAATATCTCATCCCTACACAGTAGGGCTCACCTGGGCTCATCTCACTCTCTTACTATCTACTCCTCTAATCTCCTCTTTCTCATGATCAGTGTCCTATCCTGCTCCTCCTGACACTGGAAGGCAGGCCCTCTGGTACCCATGCAGGGTCCATGCAGGAGACATCTCCTTGGAGTCATGGGTTCCCATCTTTACCCCACCCCAGGATGAGTCTGCCACAATAAATAGAAACTAAAACAATACATGACCACCAAGCCATCACTACAGAAGAATCTACAAGGGATTCTGCACACAGAAGTTGAAAGCAAACAAAACCAGGAGAGGACTGGAAGTATTAAACCACAGGAGAAGAAAAGACAGGTAATAATAGAGTAGCATTGATTCAGCTGTTTAACAAATCCTTAAACAACAAAAACAAGTAAATGACAGTATTCACCACATACCTATCAATATTAACACTGAATGTGAGTGGACTCAACTCCCCCATTAAAATACAGTTTTGGCAAACTGGATTAAAAAGGAAGATCTGACAATTTGTTGTTTATAAGAGATCCACCTTATTGACAGAAATAAACACTGGCTTAGGGTGAAAGGCTGGAAGACAATTTACCAAGCTAATGTCCCCCGAAAACAGGCAGGAGTAGCAATACTTATATGAGACCAAATTTACATTGGTCAAACAAGACAAAGAAGGTCACTTCATACTAATAAAAGGGGCAATACATCAAAAGGAAATAATAATTACCAACCTACATGCAACCAATGTTAGTGCACCCAACTTCATCAAACATACACTAAAGGACTTTAAAAGCACTTAAAGACCCCCCAACACAGTGGTAGTGGGAGAGTTTAATATTTTTCTGTCAACAATAGAGAGGTTATCCAGACAAAAAATCAACATAGTAATCCTACACCTAAATGACACCATAAGGATGTGAGGGCAATCTGGCTGCAACATCTGTCATCCCCTTGATCACCAGGGTTGATTCAGCTGATCTGGCTGGTTAAGCAGATGTCCCATTCCTTCCTCACTGCTCCATGTGCATCCCTCCCAAAGCTATGCACTCAGTCAAAGAGGATGACCATCCCTGATAGAGGAGGACGATTGTTCAGTCAAGGGTAAATGAGTAGCTGCACTCCCTTGCTAGAACCTCCAAACAAGCTCTAAATGACACCAAAAATCAAATGGACCTAACTGATGTCTAGAGAATATTTTACCCAGCTACAGCACAATATACATTCTTCTCACCAGTCCATGTAACTTTCTCCAAAATAGACCATATCATAGGGCACAAAGCAAGCCTCAACAAATGTAAGAAAATGGAATAACCCCCTGTATTCTATCTGATCACAATGCAATCAAACTAGAACACAACAACAAAAGCAGCAAAAAATACACAAATAATTGGAGGCTGAAAAACATACTGCTCAAAAATAAGTCGGTCATAGAGGAAATAAGAGAGGGAATCAAAAAGTTCCTATAAATTAATGAAAATGCAAACACAATCTATCAGAACATATGAGACACAGCAAAGGCAGTCCTCAAATGAAAATTTATAGCCATGAGTGCATATATTAAAAGGACAGAAATATCTCAAATAAACTACCTAATGCTACATCTCAAATTTGTAGAAAAACAAGAACAAGCAAAACCCAAAACAAGCAGAAGGAGAGAAATAATAAAAATAATGGCCAAGATTGAGGAAATAGAGACAAAAAAAATACAAAGAATCAATGAAACACAAAGCTGGTTATTCGAAAAAATACACAAGATTGACAGACCCCTGGCAAATCTGACTAAAATAAGGAGGAAAAAGACCCAAATTAGTAAACTTGGAAATGAGACTACTTTGAAAACCTAAACTCAAATAAATTGGAAAATCTTGAAGAAATGGACAAATTTCTAGATACTTATAACCATCCAAAACTGAACCAAGAGGATATTAACCACCTAAGCAGATTTATAACAAGTAATAAAATTGAAGCAGCAATAAAGAGTCCTCCAAAAAAGAAAAGTCCAGGACCTGATGGATTCTCCAGTGAATTCTACCAGAACTTTAAAGAGGAACTAATATCAACACTCCTTAAATTTTTCCACAAAATGGAAAGGGAAGGAATACTGCCTAACTTGTTCTATGTCGCCAGTATTACACTCATCCCAAAATCAGAAAAGGACATATCCAAAAAAGGAGAACTACAGGCCAATATCCTTAATGAACATTGATTCAAAACTCCTGAATAAAATAATGGCAAACTGAATCCAACAAATATATCAGAAAGGTCATTCACCATGACCAAGTCGGCTTCATCCCAGGAATGCAGGGATGATTCAACATATGCAAATCAATAAATGTAATACAGCACATTAATAGAAGCAAAACCAAAAACCACTTGATCATCTCAATAGATGCAAAAAATGGTTTTGAGAAGATTCAACACTATTTCATAATAAAAGCTCTAAGGAAACTAGGAATAGAAGGAATGTACCTCAACATTACAAAAGCTATATATGACAAACCTATATATGACAAACCAACATCATACTTAATGGAGAAAAATTGAAACCATTTCCCCTAAAGTCGGAAACAAGACAAGGTTGCCCAATCTACCCACTCTTATTCAACATAGCCCTGTAATTCCTAGCCAGAGCAATAAGGCAAAAAGAAGAAACAGAAAGAGATTGAGGAAGACTACAGAAAGTGGAGAGATCTCCCATGCTCATGGATTGGTAGCGTCAACATAGTAAAAATGGCTATACTACCAAAAGCACTCTACATGTTTAATGCAATTCCCATAAAAATCCCAATGGTATTCATCACAGAGATTGAAAAATCTACCCTAAAGTTCATTTGGAAACACAAGAGATCATGAATAGCCAAGGCAATACTCAGCAAAAAGAACAATGCTGGAGGTATCACAATACCCGACTTCAAACTATATTACAAAGCAATAGCAATAAAAACAGCATGGTACTGGCACAAAAACAGACATGAAGACCAGTGGAACAGAATAGAGGACCTGGATATGAATCCACACAACTATGCCCACCTTATTTTTGACAAAGGCACAAAAATATACAATGGAGAAAAGAGCCTCTTCAACAAAAGCTGTTGGGAAAAGTGGTTATCCATTTGCAAAAAACTGAAACTAGATCCATGTTTATCACCATGTACTAGTAACAACTCAAAATGGATCAAGGACCCGAAACTCTGAAGTTGGTACAGGAAAGAGTAGGAAACACTCTGGAAGTAATAGGTATAGGCAAGGACTTCCTCAGTAGAACTCCAACAGTCCAGCAACTAAGAGAAAGGATGGACAAATGGAATTAAATGAAATTAAAAGGCTTCTGCACAACAAAAGAAATGGTCTCTAAACTGAAGAGAACACCCACAGAGTGGGAGAAAATATCTGCCAACTATACATCAGACAAAGGACTAATAACCAGAATATACAGGGAACTTAAAAAACTAAACTCTCCCAAAATCAATGAACCAATAAAGAAATGGGCAACCGAACTAAACAGAACCTTCTCAAAAGAAGAAATTTACATGGCCAAAAAACACATGAAAAAATGCTCACCATCCCTGGCCATAAAGGAAATGCAAATAAAAACCACACTAAGATTCCACCTCACCCCGTTAGAATAGCTATCATCCAAAACACCACCAACAACAAATGTTGGTGAGGTTCAGGGAAAAAGGAACCTTCATACTCTGCTGGTGGGAATGCAAGCTAATACAACCACTTTGGAAAAAAATTTGGAGGCTTCTTAAAAATCTAAACATAGATCTGCCATATGATCCAGCAATCCCACTCCTGGGGATATACCCAAAAGACTGTGACACAGGTTACTCCAGAGGCATCTGCACACCCATGTTTATTGCAGCACTATTCACAATAGCCAAGTTATGGAAACAGCCAAGATGCCCCACTACTGACGAATGGACCAAGAAAATGTGGTATTTATACACAATGGAATTTTACTCAGTCACAAAGAAGAATGCAATTTTGTCATTCGCAAGTAAATGGATGGAACTGGAGAACATCATCATAAGCGATGTTAGTCAGGCTCAGAGGTCAAAAATTGTATGTTCTCCCTCATATGTGGATTATAGACCTAAAACAAATGCCATAATATTACTTGACATGGGTCACATACTAAAGAGAGAACGTGCACGGGAGGAATAGGGAAAGGGAAGGAAACCAAAAACTTGAATGTAACTGATGTGCTTACTGTAGGGGAGCGAATATAGTAATCTTAAACTGGCAGAGGCCACTGTGGGAAGGGGACCAGGAAGTCGTGATGAGGTCTAGTAGAGATGAACAATTTGGGTTGTAATACATATGTGCATGGAAACAACACAAGGAAATCTCCCTGTGTAGCTATCTTCATCTCAAACTAGTAAAAACACCATGTTTTTCTTTTTAATCTTCTATGTTTTTTCCTTCAACAAAATCTGAGAAGAGGACAGGACAGGACAGGTTCTGCCTGAGGTGGGCAGGCGGCAAATAATATACACACATGTAAATAATTGTAAAAATGATAAAAATAAAATTTTTTAAAATGAATGAATATAGAATATTCAAACCTGTTTAAATCACTATAAAGGTACTAAGGAAGAAAGGAGAAAAATAGAGGGGATGAGCCAGTTCATGATATAATCTATATACATGAAAATGTCAAAATGAAACTCCCTGCATAGCTATCTTAAACATGCAAAAATGTCCTTTTTTCAAAAATGAAAAACAGGAAGGTAAAACAAGTCCTGTCTGGAGGTTGTTACCAGTGGGAGGGGGAGGGCATAAGGTAAGGATGTAGGAGGATGAATATGGTGGGAATATTATGTACTCATGTATGAAAATGAAACAATGAGACCTGTTGAAATTATTCTCAGAAGCAGGAGGGGAGATAAAGGAGAATGGTGAATCTAACATACATTGGAAGCACTTTTGTAAATGTCACAATGGACCTACAGTACACTCTAATATGCTAATAAATTTTTTTAAATAAACAGGAATGAAAAAAAATGCGCTGTAGATACAGAAATAATGGAACCTTATTCAGCCATAAAGAAGAATGAAATTATGTTGGTTGCAGGCAATTGGATGCAACTGGAGATCATCATGTTTAGTGAAGTAAGCCAGCTCCATAAAGACAAAGTTTGCATCTTTTCTCTCCTATGTGGAAGACAGAGCTAAATGAAACAAATATGCAAATACAAGCACAATCATATATATGCATATAGAGAACACATTTCCAACAATGGAACTGTTTGAAGAGACTAGGGGAGATTGGAAAGGAGAAAAGAATGATAGAGAGTGAATAATATTGAAATACAACACATCTGAAAAAACAAAACACCCTGAAAACTGTTGAACGATATAGGGTAGGAGGGAAAGGGTAAGAAAGAGTAATAGAGGAGGTTAGTAATAGAGGGGCATTTACAGGGAAAATACCCAGGCAAACCCCCACTGAACAAAGAATGGACACTTAAACAGTGAAGGACGGGAATGTAAAGCAGGTTATGTAGGGGCAGGGTACTTGTGGAAGAGGAGGGCAAATGAAGAGGGTAAAGGAGGGTGAATATAGCCAATGCACTTTCTTCACATGTATAAAGATGGAACACTGAGACCTGTCGAAGTCATTTTAAGAAGGGAAGAGGAGGACAAGGAGAATAATAGTGGGGATGAACCTAGTTGGGTTACATTGTACCCATATGTGGAAATATCACAACTATATACTAACAAAAAGTTTTAAAAAGGAAAAATAAAAGTGCTGTCAGTAAACAATGTGCTGGGGGAGGGGGCAACTCCAATAGAGACCCTAAATTCAAAGTCATCAAATTTTTTTTTCCAGTGCTAGGGTTTAAACTCAGGACCTCACACTTATGTGGCAGGCGCTCTACCACTTGAGCTACACCTCCAGCCCTTTTAGCTTTAGTTATTTTTCAGACAGGGGTTTGTTTTTTTCCTAGGCTGATCTCAGACCTCAGTCTTCCTACCTATACCGGTCTCGTAGCTAAGATTCATAGGTTCATGCCATCATGCCCAGCTTGCTTATTGAGATAGGGATCTTGCTAACTTTTTTGCCCACACTGGTCTTGAACCTTGATCCTCCCCATCTCTACCTGCCAAGTAGCTGGGATTATAGGCATGAGCCAGCACACCTAGTTCAAAGTCACCAAATATGACAATAAGAAGAGACATTGTGACCTTTAGCATAAAGGAATTGATATACTTTATATGATACAAATCATCCAAAAAGCACCCTCTTCCTTGACCTAGGTTTCTAACTTATTAATTGTCATATGTCAAGCACCTCAAATTCCATTGGTTAATTCAAGAAAGCAGAAGAAATCTTTGTGTGAGTAATAAAATTGTGGGTTTAGAGGAACTTATGGTTATTTGCAAAACCACCTATCCAACACACACACAGAAAATTCACTTTCTTTTTTTTTTAGTTTTAATTTTTATTAGTGTAAGTTACTTGTACAAAGGGGTTTCATTTGGATGCACATAATGAACTTTGTTCAAATAGAAAATTCTCTCAAAACATACTTTTTGTCAGTTTTCTCTGTGTCTCCTATTTCTGTCTTCAAAGACTGCATATTTGTGTTTACACTTCTGGAATAATGCTACAAATAAACTTTACACCCAGGCCCTTCCCAAACAGTTCTCTACTAGCTGCAATTAATCAGGTTCATTAATCAGTCCACACTCTAAACATACACTGAATTTAGTGTCCTTATCAAATAACCAAATCCCATCCCTCAGCTACTGCTTGTTTTCAAACCAAGCTGAGTTTCTGGCATCCCCTTCTAAGGTACTGAAATTTCATGTGGGTTCAACCACCTGCTTGGAGATTTCCCTGTCTGTCATGACAAAGTGCCTCACCTCCCCTATTCGTGGATGCCTCCATTTGTAGAATGACCATATCAATTATAGCTGGTCATGGTTTTAAGCATTGTGATTAGTCTATTTTTGTTACTAGAAGCTCAACTCTCAAAGTTGAATCTCACTGCCAAATAAATTAACTTTATAAAATAATTCTATAATTCAATAATTCTAGTTCAATAAACCTTCGTTTAATCTAACATACAAAAAGTTTTATAGCCCATTGTCCATTCCCCATCAAGTAGCTATTTTGTTTATAAATAGGCTAGTAGCACAATGGCCTAAAAGATTTCTTGCGACATTTCTTAAGTAGTTTCTTAAAGATAACTAACTTCTAACAAATATTCTTCAAGCTCAACAAGAAAATGGATTGAGATGAACAAAAAACAATATTAGTGTGGATGTCATTCAAAGTTCTCTAGAGGAAGAGAATCAATAGAATATTTATATGTGAATATTAGGCATATATGTTTATGAATATATATTAATGAATTGATAAATTTTTTAGAGGTTTACTTTAAGAAATTACATGATGGTATGGGCTGGCCATTCTGAAATCCATAGGCCAGGCAGCAGGCTAGAAACTCAAGCAGGATTCCTGTACTAGAGACTTTCAGCAGAATTTGTTCTTCTTCCAGGAAATCTCATTTTTCTCTCTCAACTGATTGGATGAGGCCATACGTAATAATACATATTATCCCCTTTATTTAAAGTCAACTGATCATATATATTAAACACAACTACAAAACACTTTCTCACCAATCCCTGCCTTAGCATTTGATTAAATAATGTATACTATAACCTAACAGTGTTGAAACATGACGCTATCTTAGTGTGGCAGCCTTATGAATCCATAATATCTTTATGACCCCTGTATCAGCAAAGACTATCCAGGCAGGGACATGTATGAGTCAGACTTTTATTCACTTTGATAAGTACCTTGAGGAGAGAAAAGATTTATTTTGGCTCAAAGTTTCAATCTGTGGTCGGCTACTCCAATGCTTTTAGGCTTGAGGCAATCAGAATGTCATAGGGATTAGAACTGCTCATTTCATAGTGGCCAGGAAGCAAAAAGAAAGACAAGAAAGAACTAGGAACAAGTTATATCTTTCTAGGGTACCCCAGTGAGGACCTACTTTCTCAAGCTAGGCCTCACCTCCTAAAGTTTTCACCACCTCCCAATAGCACCATCAAATTATGAATCTGAAAGTAGATTAATCCATTGATTAGGTCAGATCCCTCATGATCCAATTACCTGCCAATGCATGGATCGACCAGCTGGGGACCAAGTCTTCAACACATGAACATTTGAGGAGGGTGGGGGAACCCTTCATATCCAAGGAGGAGGATTTTATCAAGACATCAAAGGCATAGCTCCTACTGTGCAAGAGGTCACTTAATGACAGAAACCGACAGTGATGGACATATGCACATGTGATAACCACATAAGATGCAGAGAGACAGACCTCCAGGACCAAATCCCAACACTAATTGATTCATTGATTTTAGTCCTTTATATATTTTATCAAAGTCAATCATCATTTGTTTTAAACGAATTATACCACATTAATGAAAAATGTTTTCCTAACTGAAAAAGCCTCGTTATATAGATTTTAATTTTACATAGGTGATGAAATAGTTTTCCATCATCAAAGTATAAGATATTTTTAACTTGATGGCACTGTATAAAATAACTGTCATTCATCAACTTTCTGAATATTCTTCCCAGTTTCCCTAATGGCTTTATTATTTTAAAATGTTGATTAATAAAATGAATGGAGGGAAATTAAAGACAGAGAAGTTGCTAGAATGCTTAAAATCACTTTTGTTCCAAGTAACATAATTCTTTTCTATCCTGATTTCACTTCTTTTTTATCTCCTTGAGTTTTAAAAAAAGCAATTGCCCTTAGAAAACTAGATCAAAACCAACCCTCTTGTGCTGAGCTTCATAAAGGTAACTTCCATGTCCCCTTGCTAGGTAACAATGTCCAGCTGAACGGTCAAACAACAATCCAGATGTTTCTGTGAATGCAGATGTGACGAACTTACAGATCAGCAGGTTTTAATGCAGACTGCCTTCCATAACTTGATGACCTCATCCAATCAGTTATAGCCCATAAGAACCAGGAATATGGTTTTCTAACTTTGTCCTCAAGATTTTCGGCACTGCAATACAGAAATCCTGTCTGAATTTCTAACCTGCTAACTGGCAGAATTCAGACTCAAGACTGAAATATGAATTTCTTGCCTATCTGTATGTCCTACCAATTTCAGGCCTGCTACCTCCACAACCATGTGAGCCAATGCCAATCAATCAATCAATCAAAAGACAAGTATGTGTGTCTGTGTACATGTGTGTATAATATTTATCTGGGAAACTCCGACTAATACCAGATGCTTCTTCAGTTTTCACACACATATTTTAGACAAGAGCTACAACTTCTTATAACAAAAAGTCTTCATTTACACACCTCCCCCACCATTAATTACAAAACATATTTCAATGGTATGAGTTTCTTTGAGTTATAAGCTCAGAGGTTTGGGATTATTTACTTTATTTTGTTCATCCTTCTCTCCCCAGGGAACAAGATCCACATACCTGTTCATTCGCAGACTGCAGCTGGCAAGATGAGATACACTCTGTTCTCCTTCCAAATTCCGCTTTGCTATTGCCGGAGGCTTGTTAGGTAATGGATATTGGCCAGGCTAAATGGATGCCAGGGGTTCAACATGGAGCCTGCATGTTCATGCCTGGTAAGGATAAAGATTTTCTGTGGTGTAATTAGGGAGCCAAAACAATATGGTAACTTGGAGCTGTCAACTGTAATGACTAAGGATCATTCTATTATTATGCCTGTTAGTATCCCCTTCACTGGAGCTATTCAATCGATTGACACTCACCTAATTAACAATCTGAGAATTACCATGGTTAAGGAGAAGAGGAAAAGCATGGCAGACATTTAATGATGTGAACATTAGTCTCTTGTGAGACTGCTTCATTGATAAGGTTTTGCTCAAATGGGTAAGATCTGTCCTGTTGCCATGACAACCTACCATTAGAACAACAGATCTATATATCATTCCAGCAAGTGGTCCTTACAGTTTAATAAAGGAGCAAAAAATAAATGTAGCTACAAACCCACATCAGAGGGAAGACAGAAAAATAAAACACACAAGGGAAAATTATAATGCTTAGGATGATGGGTGCTGGGTTTGAAGATTGAAGTTAAGCATGCTATCTTTGCAGAAGAAAGCTAACTCTATTTGGGATACAAAAGATATATAACTACTGCGTGATTTTTTCCCTCTCTCCTTGCCTGTCTAATCTTACTTCTTACCAACTCACCTCGCTCTCTCCTTGTCAGGCTCATTGGACACCATGCCATTTCTTAAATGTGCCATGCTAGCTCCTGCCTTAACTGTCTACATTTGCTGCTTTGTCTGCTCTGAAGCCTGTTTCCCTAGATATGCACATGACTCCCTCTGTGCTACCCTTCAGAACATTCTATCAGAGAATCTGCAGCTATAAAGTCTTCCTTTGCATTCCCACCACTGTTTTTCTCTATCCTTTTCCCTACTTTGTTTTTCCTTCAGAGAACTTATCACCACATGATCTGAAATATGCATTTATTGTTTAATCTAATCTCCCTTGTTAGAATGTAAGCTCCATGAAGAGTAGATTATAGCTGTCTAGGACATTGTTCTGCCCTTAGCGTCTTAAACAGTGCCTAGTTTTTCATACACAAGTATCAATTATTTGAAGGACAGGAAGGTAAAACAGATCCTGTCTGGGAAAACATAAGGAATCGGTGAAGGATGATAACCATGGTGCAAATATTATGTACTCATGTATGAAAATGAAAAAAATGAGATCTTTTGAAACTATCCTAAGAAGGGGAAGGGGCAGAAAGGCTAGAGGGGGTGAAAACAGCACAGAAGCACTGCTGAAGAACCCTTAGTTTTCCAGGTAGAAACTGTGATTTCAGTTTAGTAAAGATGCATCCACTGATGACAGGAGCCTGATAACTGTTCAGCTAAGTTTCATGGCTTTCAGGCTTGTCCCAGTATCATGGGATGTTGTCCTAACTTCTGGAGAAGAAGCTCACTGCTGGCTTCTCTTCCACAACCTTGATTATCAGTCCCAGCATCTCTTATTTCCTTATACAGATTTGTGATTTGACAACAACAGTCTCAGGACTAAAGGTGTTATTTTTTGAATTCATAGTTTATTCTAATATATAGTCAATTGATTAAAAAGAAAGGATCTGGAAAAGAAGAAAGTGAAGTTATGCAAGCTAGGTTTCTCCTGAGAATGTTAGAGCAAACTGTCATAATACCATCAGAGAAAAAATAGATTAATTAAGAATAAGAAAATATGGTTTGGAAATTTTGAAATTTGAAACCACACATAATTCTACCCCTACATCAGAACACTCAGAGAGTGAGAGAGAGAAAGAGAGGGCAAGCATATGTGCTAAGAATCACATCAGAAAGGTCCTTCCAGTGCATCATGTATGATTCCAACCAGAGTTTAGTTGTTATTCAGCGGGCAAAGATAAAGTCAATCCCTTCTTATTACTAAAATATCCCTGAATAATCTCTAATTTGGAACTAGGGGGGAAAATCAGGTGAGGAACTGAAAAGTAACAATTTTATTTTCAAATTCCAGAAAATACTAGGATGAGTTTGTAGATAAAAGTATATAAGCTTTATGTTCTTTGTTTCAGATACTTGTATGGTTCCCTTTAACACTAATGGAAGCCTTGACTTTGTCTTGGTGAAACCAACCAAATCAGATGATCCTTATATGACAAACAACATCCAGCAACTGGTTGTTTAAGCAGGAGGGGGATTTAGCAAAGGATATTGGTTACTTCTCAGAATCTTCAGATGGATCAGTGGATTGGCAGGCAATGTAACCAGGAGCGAAACCTGTGCTTTGTAGCAATGAGTATCACCATGCTAAATTGTACAGGGGCCACAAAGGTAAACAGACAATCTATAATATTAATTCTGGCTTTATATGAAATTTTTTCCATAATGTATCTTGTACTTTTATTTTTTAATATTATTTTAAAATATTATGTATCTTGATTACTGATTTTTTGGTGCTCCTTTGAATTTGTCCCTGGAGGTTGTGTATAACTTTACTCACCCTGACCAAAATAGAAGTAAGTGAGCTTCTGAATGTAGGACTGAGAGGGGATGTGGTACATAGAAGAATGGCTCCCTAAGATGTCCACATTCTAATCCCCATAACCTGGGAATATGTCATCTTTCATGACAGAAAGGACTTTGCAGATGTGGCTAAGGAACTTGAGATGAGGAATCACTCTGGATTATCCAGGTAGGCCTCTAATAACAAGAGAGATGCAGAAAGAGAAGGTGGGATGGAGAGAGAGATTTGCAGACTCTATGTTTGCTGAAGGTGAAGATGGGGAGCTGGCCATGAAATTCATGGCATTTTTTTATAGCAGTGACAGAAAACTAACATAGTTGTGGAATTCTCAGTTTAGGTATAAAAAGATACAAACTGGACAAGGCATTCAGATAGCATGACATGTCTATCGGATGACGATTTTACCTTCTCTATCTATATTGTTATCTTGTTACTCAAACTCCAGTACTGACATGCTCTTGTGATTTTTATGATCAGACTACAGAGTAATAGCATTTTCAGGTAAAATAATGTATTCTCTGCTTGGCCTCTAGCCATCAATTCACTAGGTGTCTCGAGTCATTTTATGTGTAAGTTCGATGTCCCTCCATTAATTCTCACTTGTTAGAAAATAATTGTCTTGCCTTCTATGGCTTTGCAAAGGTTCAAGGCCAAAACACAGAACCCAAGCCTTAATCTCGTCACAACAACAGTACTGAAGTGCTAGTAGTTACTTTTATATATTTTATTAGAAAACTATGACTTCATGTCTTTATTAAAAATGGTTCTAACCTAGTACAATGCAAGTCTCCTTACTGGAATAAAAATAGTCACAAGGAAACCTACTTTAACTATTTACCTCGTGCTTGATTTTTCCATGAAAACCTAAAATGCTGTGACATTATAAAAGATAATTTACTGTTCCTTACCAAATATTTATTCCCCCAGGAAAAGTAGAGGAACTAACTGAAGGCTACATTTGTGAATTTCATTAAAAAAAGATAATGTCTAATATAAAAATGGAGCTTATTCCAAAAGTTCATTTATTGGAGAGTCATTCAGAATTTGAAATTCATTTTATCATAGTAACAGTATGCTTGCTAACATGTAATGACCATTGTGTGCTACTGCATTGTAACAACACAGAGAAAGCTTTGTTTGTAGAATTTGGTGTAGGAATTCCATGTCAATGAGGGATTTGGTTTGTCCAGAAGATAACACAGAGTTTACAGCAGGATGTCCCCTAAAGAAGGAAACAATTTGGAGTGGGAGAGACAGCTGAGAAATATGCAGCTGTGCTCAGGGCTGTGTGAGGAAAAAAGGCCTCTGAATGGTGGGAGAACATGGTCTTAGGGGAAAGGCAGATCTAGAGACAAAATTTTCACTAAGTTTCATATTGTGGGTTATTAGGTGGGGGAAAGGACGCAGGGAGTAGGTGTTATATCCCCACATTAAGCCTGGCAAAACACATAAACAGATCAACATATCTGGGTTACACTGCTACAAACATGTTTCGTGAGGACAAATGAGAATTTGGCTCCAAGTCCCACCTAAAATTGGCTTCTCTTCTTTGAGACCTGAGCTCTTACTCACATGGCAAGTTGCTTAATCTCTCTCATTCAAGAAGGATAAATAAAAAGCCAAAGTCATTTTATTGGAAAAGGCTCTTGAACACACACACACACACACACACACGTCCTTTTCAACATATAATTCTGAACTCTTTGTTCTGGAACACAACTTCAGAGAATGTAACGCAAATGGTGGCCCCTAGAATTGTGCAAAAAAGTAGCCTTGAAAAGAAGAAAAATTTATTTCCCCTTGGAGAATTGTGAGCCAAATGCATGTAAAAGTAAACAAAACCTGAAAACGGTTGCATCCTCAGTCCTCAGCCAAGAAAGTACTTCTGGGTGTGAGGTCCCTGAGGGCTGGGCCATGTATGACCTCACAGCCCCACACTGTGTATAGCACATCAACAGGCCTTGTTAATTCTACCTTCAAGCCTTATCCCAAATCTCTCCCTTACTTTACCATCAAATTCAAGTCACCATTGTCTTACCCAGAGCAGTGACTTTCAATAATCTTTGGTCACACAGCATGGATAAAATACTTTTGTGCAAATATACCTCCATTAGGTATGATGGATATTTGTGAATAATATGTGTACAATAGTGCCCATATATTAAGCATATTGTAATACCTAGAAATTTTTAAAGAAAAGCATACTATCATAGTTTGAATACTTGTGTCTGCCCCCATTAGGTTTCATGTGTTCAAACCTAATACCCAACATGATATTTATTAGGAGGTAGGATCTTTAGGATGGGCTAGGTCATAATGGAGCCCTCATAAATAAGATTAATTCCCTTATGACAAGACCCCAGAGAGTCACCTTGCCCTTCCCTCCATGTGAGGTCACAGCAAGGAGGCACCATCTGTGAGTCAGGAAATAGACCCTCTTTAGACAAAGAATCTGCTAGGAACTTAATCTTGGATTTCCCACCAACTACAACTACAAGAAATAAATTTCTGCTGTTTATAAACTATCAGTTTTTGCAATTTTGTTACAGCAGCCTGAACAGTCCCCAACATATAAATGTATTTTTAAGTATTATAATATGCATAGGCATACATCTACTCATAAGTATAATATTTCCTTTCTCCACACTATGAGATTATTCCATACATTCTCTGAACTGTGTGCTCTGCAATAGAGCCACTGACCTGGCTTAGTATAATTCTCTCGTAGTTATTTCCTATAATCCATTTTCCATGGAGCAAAATTAAATTAGATCATGCCACTCCTCTACTTAAAACTCTCCAATAGCTTTTCACTGCTTTAAAAAAACAAAAACAATCTGAGCTTCTTCCCTGGCCTACAAATGCATTTGTGATCTAGATCCTGTTGTGTCTTTCTCTGAACCTCCATGTGAGCCCCTCCCTCAGCTCTGTCACAAGGCATTCTCCCTGTCCTCCAATATGGCAAGCTCTTTACTGCCTAGGAGCCTTGAACCAACTCTTCTCTCTGTCTCCAATGTTTTTCCCTTGACTTCACAGATCAGCTCCTTCTTGTCATGCACACTTAGTGTAAAGAACTCCTGCTAAAAGAGAATTTCTGACCCCTAGTACTAAGGTGCTCACCCAGCCCCCTGCCTTAACCCATCACCTAAGGTAAATTTTCAACCTGGTTGTTGCTTTTGCCTGATTCTATCTGTATATAGGAAGTCACATGTGTTTGAGTATTTGCACATGTCTTGTAAAGGAGAGAACTTTTCTACTTGCATTACTTGGCCCAATAGGCCCTTGATAAACATTTGCTGAATAAATGAATCAATAAAGTAATTAATTAATAGAAATTTGATGAACTGGTGATTTGAAGTCAGTTCAATTGAGCGAGGTACAATTTTATTAACCTATTTTTATTTATTTTCTTTTCACAAGCAACCTATAGCAGAAAAACAAAAGTAGGTAACTTTATAGAAATAGGCTGACCAGGGCTCAGATTTCTTTGAAACACCTACACTCAAAGGAGTTTGAGGATAACAAGAGGATCACAGGTTTCTAAAAATAAACCTTCTTTTCAAAACAGGCAACCTGCCATGCTTTGTAACAGAGCTCCAAAACCCCGTTACTGAGTCCTTTCCAGGAAACCTCAGTGCCCGCATCTTGTTGGACAGTGGCTAACTGGTGGTGCTCTTGTTAATCAGGCACTGCTCACGTGAGCCACACCCCCAGGCCACTTGGTGGTGCTTGTCACGTATCTTAAAATAATTAACAGGCTTTACCTGATTTGAAATGTATCCAAGCGTTGTCATTTGACAGAGATAATGCTCTAGAAAAAGATATCACATTAAGAAAAAATGTTAAACCTTTCTCTGCTCCTGAACAAGATATTGTGAGACAAAAAAAAGTTAATTTGTGCCTAGTTGAAAGGGTAAAGTTTTAAGAGAAATAACTTTATAGAATGCTAATATCCAGACAAACTGTTAGACTAGACAGGCAAGGACATAAATATTCTTAGAGTCCAAAGTCAGACTCTATTGTTATTTTGCAGACAGAATTCCTATCCAAACACAAAAATTTTATGTGGCATAAAGGAAAATGAGAATTTAATGTCATAAACAGTTCTAGGTTTTAGATTAAAGAGAAGTTGATGTTCACTTCCTTAATCTTATTCTACCCCCAGGTAAACACACGTGTTCATGCACGTTTTATCAAATAAAAAAAATCTAAGAAAGCATTTTATATGATTTGTTAATATTTTAATATCTTAATTGTCCAGAAATATTTTATCTGTCTCATTTTTTAGCCATAGAATAAAATATTTTGTCTGTCACAAAGACATTTTGTCATTGAGCATGGAGTTGAGGACTTAAGAATTAGAAATCTACCTCTTTCCTGAAACCCCACCACTTTCTCTAAGTGTATCATTTGAAAAATCAGCTCTGCTCACCCAAAGGAGAGTTTTGCCTGCATCATCCCATCGGATATAACCATTAACAAAAACAGCAGACTCAACTTCCACCTGTCATCTAGAGGCACAAACACACCCACACCTCATCCACCTTCTTTTGACTAACAACTCAGATAATGCTGCTGAGTGCAGTATCAATTTCTTAATTACTCATTCTGACTGTACTTCAGTGAAAACAAAGACGTATCTATCCCCTTTGCTTTCTCACATTTTCCTGCAAAAGAAAGATCTTGTCAAAAACGATTACGACTTGTTAGAAATTCAAGTACATTTCAGCAAGCTAGGTGCTACTCAGAATACAGTCTAGGAAGAGGTTCTTATGCAAGGATCTGGCATCTTAAAAAAGCAACCAAGACAGAACTGGTAGACCCAACTCGGTAAAAGAGCAGAACACCTGAAGTTTGAAAAGGGTTTGAAGATGACATATGGCCTCATCCAAACTTCAGGCTCACCCACACTCCATAGGCCCGTCCTATCAGGAAGTACTACTCACAAACAGAGTCATCCTTAAATGTGAGATTGTTTCATGCTTACAAATAATCTTCTTAGTCCCATGCCTTTATCTTTAGCAGGGAACATGCTTTTTTATTTGGGGTTTTGTAAATCTAGCACCTACCCCAATGTCAATACCTAGTGAGGATCAGATAAAAGAACAGATAGCTACTGATAAGGCTAAGAGAATCATGCAGGGCTCACCAGAACTCTTCCCTTAAATTTTAAAATTTAGACTTACACAGAGCATTATTTTCTACATAGTACACTGTAAGATGTAGACCTAGAAATTTCAGAACCCATGTCAACTGACAACCTGAGTAAAGAAAGCAAATCAATACAGAGAGACTGACAGAAATTGACAATGGGTAGAAAATGTCCTGGCAAGATTTGTGCCTTGCATCCAGCTGTGTCTGCACCTCTGCTCTTCCCTCAACTACACAGGTCTTCCAGAAAATTCCTTATTTCACCTAGGGTATGGTTGAGTTGAATTTATATAGTCTGCCATGAGAAAAGATTTCTGAATTCCTTAGTGTGGCCTATTTTCTACTTATATCATAAAGGTCTTGGGGAGAAGAGCTCATCCCTATTGTTTTAGTGACCAATGAGGACCTCTGATAACAAGGAAACCACTCAATCAACATAATGATACTTTTCCAATAATGTGCTCAGTGTCTCTTCTGTTTCATATTCAAGCAAGACACATGTGGGAAGCATTTAGACAGAGATGGACCTGGGAGAGCACTGGACAAACTAGGGTGACCCTCCTATGATAGCTGGCTTCCAAAGTGTTCCCCACTAGCCTGACTCCTGATATCATATCTTTAATAGCTCCCACCTGCATTGTAACAGGTTTGATCTGCGTGACAAACAGCATGTAGAAGAAGTAGTGTCACTTCTGACATTCAGTCATAAAAGACAGGCTTCCATCTTAGGCATGTTCTAACTCATTGGCTCTCTTCTTAGTATATGGCTGACCTGGGGAAAGCCAGCTGCCACACTGAGAATTGGCCTATGGAGAATCCCACTGGCAATGAACTAAACTCTCTGACAAGGGCAGTGAGGAAGATTGACCTGTTGTCAGTCATATAAGTGAATTGGAACACGAGTCCTTCAGTCCTGTCTTGACAGGGATGCAACTCCAGTTGATGACTTAGCTGCAACATTTTCTTCATGAGCAATCCTGAACCAAAACCACCAGCTAACCAGTCCCAAATTTCAGATCTCCAGAAACTGTGAAATCATAATTGTCACCAACAATCATTACAGCTGCTATGACCCACAAATAAGTCAAGGATCCAGAAGAGTCCTAGGTGACAATACATCAAGCAAGTATCCCATGGCTTGATGGGATCAATAATAGAGACAGAAAGAAAAAAAAACTGACAAAACAACAAAAGAATATGGAGTTGATAGGAGACAGAAATGTTTGAGATGGGAGGAGAGGAGAGAAATCTGAATTTTTGCTGAGAGCCAAACAAGGTTTTGGAACCAGGAATCAACATCAAAGAAGAAGGCCTCAGAGTTTCTTAGCAGCTCAAACTGGCAGATATCCAAAACCCCAAGGGGCATTGTGATTAACCAGAATATAGGAGGGGGCTTTTCCTAGAGTAAAGATGGTTCACCCTGAACATCACTGAGATCCATACTGCGCAGGTGACTCCTTGTCCATCAGAAACCACAGCAAAGTCCCAAAACAGGATCAGTGTGTTGCTTACTGACAGGGTTAGGACTGGGGACATCAAGGCTATTCTTTAACTTTTTGGGGGTGGGATTTACATTTGTTCTCTATCCAGCATTTGACATGACCCCTGTCTATCTGCTCATCATAGACACTTCTCCCTTCAGTTCACTGACACTCCCTTTTCCTTGTTTTCCAGGCTTGGATCACCTGTCTGCTCTTTTTTGCCATCCTCAAATACTACAAATTCTCTTAGATACCATTTCTACTTCTGATTATCCAGGAAAGTGGCCAACTATCCAACCTACACCAGTTTTTCCATTCTCTAAAAACCTCGAGCACTTAGAATATAAACAGAACCTGGTGCTTAGTTATATTTTGTATCACTGGATTTCCCCAAATGCCTTACTTTGTCCCAAGACTGTTAGATATGGTTTTTTAGTTGTATCAAGGTCAATGGTTTCCAAATCCAGCTACATATCAAAATCCCTTTTACTTTTTTATTATCATATTATTATTGTACAGAGGGGTACATTGTGACATTTACAAAAGTTCTTATAATATATTATAGTTGAATTCACCCCCTCCATTGTTCTCTTTTATCTCCCCCCCCCATTCCTGGAATAGTTTCAACAGGTCTCATTTTTCCATTTTCATACAGAGTACATTATATTTCTACCATATTCACTTTAATGCTTATTAAAAGGCATCTTAAAAAAATAGTTTCCAGTCCCCATGTCAGATTTACTGACTCAGGATTTGGGAAGTGAGGCGTAGGAAAACAAACATCATCTTAACAAGCTCCCAAATGATAGCCATGCTCTGAACCCACACAGCTCCACAGGGGAGTATTGGGTGCATATTAACCACCCAGCAAGAATTTTGGGTGGACTGAGATGATGCTCCCAACACTAATCTTAGAAGTATCGCTAGATACCATAAAAACAGGAAAACAGGCCACATAGACCTAAACACTAGAAAAGCTCTGACCCTTCAAAATCAATTAATATTTTCCTAACATAGTAAGGGTTAAAATCTTTACACATATAAGGTAGAAGAATAGATGTTTAATAAAGCAAGTAGAGTAAAATGCTAACGGTACTATCTAGGTAGTGGGTACGTGGGTGTATATTTAAAATTCTTGCAAGTTTGTTGTATTTTTAAAACATGTTTTTGGTGGCATTGTGGTTTGAACTTTGAACTGGCTGTGCAGATGCTCTACTGCTTAAACCAGCACCCCAGTCCTTTTTGCTTTAGTTATTTTCAGTTGCCTGAGCCAGGCTGGATCATCGTCCTCCCACTTACACTCCCTGCAGAGCTGGGATTCCAGAATATCTCACCATGCCCAGCTTATTGGTTGAGCCCAGGTATATTGCTAACTTTTCACCTGGGCTAGCCTCAGATTTCCAACCTCCTGACCTCTGCCTCCCAAATAACTGGTATTATATGCATGAGCCATTGTACCCAGCTTTATTTTTTTTCATTATAAAGTACTCAACAAAAATGGAAAAAAATTCTACACAGCTAAAACATCTAGTCAACTCAAATTTATTCTTGCTTCTTTCTGTCTTCCCTTCTTTTCTTTTTCCTTCTTACACTTATTGATATCATTAAAAATAAAATCATAGAAAAAACATTTATCATCAAGAATATATTGCTTGTACCTGAGCTTATTTGTGAATTTTATGAAGGAAATATTTTATTCTTGCAAAACATTAACTCTGACACATCTTCGTGAAAATAAAATCATAGAAAAAACATTTATCATCAAGAATATATTGCTTTACCTGAGCTTATTTGTGAATTTTATGAAGGAAATATTTTATTCTTGCAAAACATTAACTCTGACACATCTTTGTGTGCTTTATTACAGTCAACCTATTCTAAAGATGCTAAACAAAAAGGTGAAGCTATTTTAAGTATTTCAATGCATTCAGCGAAAGATATGACAAGGTAAAGAATCTTTAAAAATTCAATCTATAAATTATTCAAGTTGTTTGATATTATTTTAGCAACATCACCTAATAAATGATAAAATATAGTAGATACATCTTAACAGAGACTTCAATTTAATATGAGGCAAGTAGTCATATATTTATCCAAGACTGATTATCTTCTTTTGCCAAATTGATGAGTACATCCCAAGGGCCCAAAATGGACAGTGCTAAGAATGAGCAATCTATCAAAACAGACAAATATTACATGATTTCAGATAAATACTGCATATATCTGCTTAGTTTCAAGTGCTATATTTAAAAATAAAAACTGTGAGATATTGGAAAGGATTTTAAGAGTTCTCTGTGGAGAGATTAATATACAGCCGGAGGCTTGTGCTATCTTGGTTATATTGATGGGTAGACCATATAAACAGTCATATTATGACTGTATTAGGCAGGGCACTCCATGGAAACAGAATCAGTAGGATATAATAGGAACACAGAAGATATTTATTTTGAAGAATTAGCTCACATGACTATGGAAGCTGAGCAGTTCCATGATCTGCCATCTATAACCTGAAGGCCAGGACAGATGGTGGCACCATTCTAGTCCATACTCGAAGGCCTGAGAACTAAGGGGCCCGATGGTGCGTGTACTGGTCAGAGTCTGACGTCACAAGAACTACAAAGAAAATGTCCAAGGACAGGAGAGGATGGATGTCCAGCTCAAGAGGAAAAAGTGACCTTAACTTATTTTTTTTTAAAAAATTGTTTATTGGAAGGGCTATTAGACTGGGAGACTCTAACTTGTTAGTTTCCCAATTAAGTTGATCATAAATACAAAAATGAAACTAATCAATTACAAATCAGCAATTGCCAACTAACTTCTGACTCGTGTCTTTCCACTCTACCCATCAAATATATTGACATGTCAATCCATGCAGCTGCAGCTCAGCTCTCTGACCTCTTCAGTCTGACTGCTGCCCAGTGCCTGAATTATCCTTTGTTCAAATAAACTCTGTTAAAGTTAGTCTAAAAGTTTTTCTTTTAACGGCCTTTCTCCACCTTTTCATCCTATTTGGGACCTCAACAGATTTGATGATCCCCTCCTGTACTGGTGAGGGCAGTATTCCCTACTCTGTCCCGCTATTTAAATGCTAATCTCTTCTGAAGACACTCTCACAGTCATACCCAAAAACCATGTCTTGTCAGCTGTCTGGGCATCCCAGGGCCCAGTCAAGTTGCACATAAAATTATTCATCACAGTGACTAGATAATGCAGAGAGAAGAATCAAATATCCTGAACAAAAACGTGGGCAGTCACGCTTTCTCAACTTCACTTATAAGACAATTCCAACAAAACTGCATATGTGCTACAAGTTGCCCCCAAGATGACTCTAACTCATTTTTTTCCTCAATAAACTCAAGAGTACTTTCTCATCTACAAACTAAGTTACTTGCTGTTCCTCAAACACTCTTTGCACTTTCTTGCCCCATATTTTTAGTTCTAATGCTCTCCCTACCTGATACTCTGATAGTCCCTTTCCTTCTCCCCACCCTTTCATCCCTTTTGCAACAATCCAAGTCATTCCTCTGTGATGCCTTCCAGACCACTTCATTCCAGAGTTGCTTCTCCCCATCTTCAATTTCTTTAACACACATGATCTGTAATACTTACTTGGAAACTGATGAGAATTCTTTTCTCTCTTATCTTTTCTAAATTATCACTTACTTATAATTCATTTGACCATTTTTATGTCGTTTTAGGGAAAGGTTTTGTGTTATATTTCTTTGTGAGCCCAATATGCCTTATTGCTGGAAAAGAACAATATATAAATTTTGTTTGGTTATTGTTAACTTATGGAAGAAAAAGACATGGAAAAATACGTAATATTTACTAAATGTTTACCTATCTGCCAGATAGTTACTGTTCAAGCTATTTCCATATTAAATCATTTACTCTTGAATATTCTGTAAGTTTTTATCTGCCCACTTACAAATAAAGAATGCAAGGCACTGAGGTAGTACACATGCTGACGTTGATCTTACAGCTAGTAAGTGGGTGCACAGATGTCAAGGTACAGCAGGAGCTTCTCACAGATGAGGACAGTATTCGACCTAACGAGTTTTCAACCCCATACAACGAATATCTCAAGCATGGGGTAATTTGAGAAGCCTACCAATTTTCAAAGGAAGCAAATGCAAAGGGAAATTTGCTTCTCTGAACCATGGGCCCTTCCCCCACTCTCCACTCGGCCTAAGTGTTGTGTTCAGGCTTCTGATGAGTCCTGGCAGTTCTGTCCTACCTGAAAATCTGGTTTGACCTCAAATGTCTTATCAGCCTGTTTCTAAACCTTGGGGCAAATACAAATAGTTGGGTCCTACCTGTTCCCATTTAAGTTTGTGGTAAGGGACAAAAAAAAAGTCAGCATTAACACAGGTAATCAGAAAACTTCAACTTTTGATAACAAAATATTAGAATGTACAATACTTTACATAAGGCAAAACACTGTTGACCAATTGCCAGGACAATCTCAACTTTTAAAAAAAATAAATAAACATGTCTTTAGCTGACAAATGCCTGTACACTTCCTGCAATAGCTGCTTTAACCATCAGAAACTCCAAAGTCATCATGATTTTTAGTCATCGTGTTTGACCTGTTGCTGAAAATGCACCCAAGAAACTTAAAATATTCTAAAAAGCAGTATAGCAATCATTAACCATGTCAACATTAATAAAAGAACTTTTTGGGCTCTAGAAAAACCACACAAGTAAAACAAAGTGATAGCCATAAATGTAGGACTGCCAGAAGCGCCTGTAAACACCAAACTGCATTAAATGAACTGACTCTCCAGCCCTCCTTTAGGGATATCTAGGACATTCATAACTTATGAGAAAATTAATTATGAAATAATGCATCCAGGAGTTTCCCTGACTTCACATAAAAAATTAACATTAATAGCAGTAGTGTTCCCTTCCACAGTGCCTACCTCTGACTGTCCCAGTTAATTAAAGCTTAGACAGTGGCTTTAGCCTTGGGCAATCCTTTGAATCATATACCATACCATCATCCTCATCATTGGTATTCAGAGATGTGCTAACATTTTATTTCCCTGATGAACTGAAGTGATTGAACAACAAATGCAAAACAAATAGTCCTCACTGCTGTTTTCCCTACTGACTGTCTTTGGTTGAAAACTTAACTACTCTCTAGCTGTCTGGAAAGTCATTAGGAACCTATTAAAAGACAGTTTTTAACAGGAATGTTGGTTAAAGTGATGACTTATAGAGAAGGCTTATGAAATAATTTCAGAGGAAAAGTTTATGCTTAAATTATAAGACATTTTCATAGATGGTTAAACTGGTACCAAAGCTGTATTGAAAAGGAAAGTAAAAAGAAAAGAAGAGAAGGAAGGAAGAAAGGAAAGAAGAAAGGAAGAAAGGAGGGAGGGAGGGAGGAAGAAGGAACCTGGTGATGCCTGAATTGTCCTTTGCTCAAATAAACTCTGGTTAACTTATTTTATCTAAAGTTTTTCTCTTAACAAGCCTTTCTCCATCTCTTTATTCTATCTGGGCTCTCAGCAGATTGGATGAGCCTCAGATTCCTCCCTCCCTCTCTTCCTTCCAATCTGCTCACTTAGATCAATGTGGCTGCTCAGCTGCTACCAGGATCTTTTGGTTAAAGTTGGAAAGGATACGTGGTGATCATTAGTGCTATTTACACATATTCAGATTGCTGTCTTCAGGGACACATGGCCAAATTGTGCTTCCTGGCATGCACATGGTTGGATGAGTCATGTGGCCAGTCTTGGCCAAGATATGACGTAAGAACACATCACTTCTATAGAGTTCACCCAGCTCATGTCTCCAATTACCTGAAACCAAAAAAGCTTCCAGCATTTTTTAAACTAGCCAAATCAGATATAACACATTCCATTCACTAAATTTTCTCTATTTGACTTGAAGGAGAGTATCTATACCTACATAGTTGTGTAGGTTCTAATAAGCTTAGAGATCCATTTGTCCAGCCCATTGTAAGGTCTGAAATCAGGTGGGGAGCAGAATGCTAACAGAGACCTAATATCAGCAGAAAGAAGTGAGAAATCACAACCCAAATGCAAGAGTAAGATATAAAGACTCTTAGACAATATACCCCATAATTTAGATGAAAAATAAATAAGACACAAGCCTGGGGCCATTTGGTGGAAGATCAATTAAGCCTCCTCACCCCAGCAGAGTCTCTGGCACATCAAGGCATTAAATAACAAGGTAATAGCTGGGATTCCTTCTGATGAGCCTAAGTTATTGATAGGGCATCAGATTATCATTTTTAGAAAACCATAATAAAGAAGAGAAGTATGCTCTGTAGCTTGTAAAGTTAGTTAAATATATGTTCTAATGATTAAAGGGACAAGATTTCTCAATAATTCACTTAATAGGAAGGCTTTCATTTCCTAACTATGCCACATAAAAGAAGGGTTAAAATATTAAATTAATTCCATGCCAATTAATAACACTGAGAATCAGAGCTTTTTTTATTCCCCTTTTCAAAGCTCAAGAGATACAAAGATTGAGGAAATCCTGACACCAAGGCAAGAGCTGCTCAAGTTGCCATCTGCTTTAGCATGCTGCCAGCAGACCCTGTGAAAGAGCAGGATTTTACTCATCCTGAGTTTTGGAAAATTTACCTGGCAAGTTCTGTAAGTATGGTCTGATCCTGCCCAGGGAAGAGGATAAATGGTCTAAGCAAAAGCTTTTCACTCATCAACCCTCATCTCCTGAGGCACTGATGAGATGGTATGAAAAGTCTAAGATTAAGTCATAAAGATCTCATCTAAAAGTTAAGTTCTTAAAAGTCACTTTAAAAGTTTAGCCCTCAGTGTAAACTTCTTTTCCAAATGAAAGTGAAGTCACTTTATAAGACACTATGTTTGAATATGTACTAAGCCCTCTAAAACTAGAAAAGGAAGTCCTATTTTTGGCATATACCAGTCTCCACCACCCTCATCCCTGAGTTTCCTTAGCCCAGTATTAAGTCCCATGAACTGATATGGAAACAGCACTTTGCATATCATAGACACTAGTGTATTAAATAGGCATTTAATATTCCCTGGGGACTCTGATCAAGGAAGGAATTGGGAAAGGAGGCAATAAACCAGAGTGGAAAGACCTGTCAGACAGCACACTGGACGACTCTTCAGCTTTGACTTTCTTCATCTTGTTTTTCATCTCCAGGCTCCAGATTTTATCTTACCAATCCTTTCCCGTAAGACCCATTCTGGAAAAAATTCTAAATGCATTCCAAGCATGAAGTTCGGAGGAGAATGTGAGTAAAAATCATAAATCAACCTGGTATACCCATAAGTGGGGATAGTTAACACATCATTTCTAGTCAGGCTTAGTGACTTCATTGCAATGTCCTTCTCTAACATGCTACTGTAGGACCCTGTTAGGTCTTCCTCGATGTAACTGGGATACCCTTGTGCTTATGATCCTTGTAGGTAGTCCTTGCCCTCAAAAAGCAGGGGAACAGAACAAGAAAAGAGAAAATGATTCTGACAAAGTAAAACAGAGTCCAACAGGAATTTTTAGAAACCTGAGCAGAAAAAGACAAGAGGAAGTGACCAACTGAAGGTATTAGCTGGGGGTGGGGAATCTTACAAGAAGGTGAAATTGCAGAAGCACAGAGGTAATAATGAGAATGTAAGTTTGGCACTGGCCCAGCTACAGGAAGTTCCCCTAATAGACTGTGGTAGAGCATTTAGAGTTGATCCCAAAAGCAGTAACAAGTCTCTGAAGGGTTCAAGTATGGCAGGGGTCAACAGAGTTGTGTTCAGCTGTCACATAGTGAACAGGGAAGAAAGCCTGAGAAGTCTTAAAATTACGAGGTTATAGAGTCTATCCTGGAAGATCCTTTTGGCACCAGAATAACAGAGAAGCACACTCCGGCTAGAATTCTGACTTCCCCTGAATCAGGTTCAAGTGAAGGGTCTGATGTAGCTCTAACCAGGAGTATCAAACCGGCAGCCCTACGGGTCAAAGCCAGGCATTCCTAGGCCTGCCTGGTAAGTATTTTTTTAATGTTAGATGTCTTTTTATTAGGACATGCTCTCTTCACCACTCTCTATTTTCATAAGGTTAAGTGAGTTGCACACACCTATCTTATGAGCATGGCTTCTGTGGGCTTTCGAGTTCATTAACCTGTGAGATAAAACACCAAAACTTTCTCTGTATTTAATCCATGAAATCTGCATCGTCCCTTTGGGCACCGGGATCACTAATGTGGGCACAGCACTATCACATGCCCAGCAGGCACATGAAATTTCAAGAAGTCAAAACCTTATTCCTATCCCCACCGAAGGTTCCATGTGTGTGAATGTATAAAAAAGATAACCAACAAAAGACTTGAAGAGACATTTCAGCAGTGAAGGTATGCATTCATTTCAGCAGTGAAGGTATGCATTCATTTCAGCAGTGAGAGAGGTTTAATGACATTAGTCATTGGGGAAAAGCAATATAAAAGCCACGGCTTGCCTGCTGTCATGACTAAACAAATGCTGAGGAGAGGAGAGGGACACGCTGGATGTCTCCCATGGTGCTGCTATAAAATGGTGCAGCCACTTTGGAAGATAGTTTGGCTGCTTCTTAAAAAGCCAAACTTAAACATGAAGTTACTGTAAGACACAGCAATTCCGCTCTTAGGCAAGTATCCAAAAAGACATAAAAGCGTGTATGTCCATGTGAGTGTGATTAGCTGCGTTTTCCTAATAGGCATCTGGAAACAAGCAGTGCAAAACTGGTCAGGGGCAGAAATGGGCGAAAGGTTACAATGTACTATAGGAACTTGAAAAGTGTATTTAAGTGAAAGAAGTCAGTCACAAAAAACCCATGTTTACACAGTTCACTTTGATGCAAAGTCCAGAGAAGACAAATCTATAGAGACAGAAAATGCATTATTATTTGTCTGAGGCTAGAGGTAAAAGAGAAGAGGACTCCACCAGATGCAAAAGATCTTTGAGGATAATAAAATGGTTCTAAAATTGGACTGGGTTGATGGTCATATAATTGAGCAAATTTACTAAAAAATCATTAAATTATATACTTAAAATGAATGAACTTCATGGAACATAAATTATGCCTCGATAAAGTTATTTTTAAACATAATCAGAAGGGAAGGGGAAAGGGTACTGAGGAGGGAGGAGGATGGAGGAACCCTGCATATGTGCATATGAAGAAAGCATAATGAAACCCGCCACACACCGCCTGAAAGAGAGGGAAGAAGAAGAGGCAGGGGGAATGGGAATAAGAGGGGTTGAATTTGTCCAAAGTACACTGTACACAAGTATGCAATTTATCATATTATTAATGCACAATACATCAGAAATTTTATTTTTTTTTTCATTTTTCTTTTATTATTCATATGTGCATACAAGGCTTGGTTCATTTCTCCCCACTGCCCCCACCCCCTCCCTTACCACCCACTCCGCCCCCTCCCTCTCCCCCCCCCAATACCTAGCAGAAACTATTTTGCCCTTATTTCTAATTTTGTTGTAGAGAGAGTATAAGCAATAACAGGAAGGAACAAGGGTTTTTGCTGGTTGAGATAAGGATAGCTATACAGGGCATTGACTCACATTGATTTCCTGTGCGTGGGTGTTACCTTCTAGGTTAATTCTTTTTGATCTAACCTTTTCTCTAGTACCTGTTCCCCTTTTCCTATTGGCCTCAGTTGCTTTAAGGTATCTGCTTTAGTTTCTCTGCGTTAAGGGCAACAAATGCTAGCTAGTTTTTTAGGTGTCTTACCTATCCTCACCCCTCCCTTGTGTGCTCTCGCTTTTATCATGTGCTCAAAGTCCAATCCCCTTGTTGTGTTTGCCCTTGATCTAATGTCCACATATGAGGGAGAACATACGATTTTTGGTTTTTTGAGCCAGGCTAACTTCACTCAGAATGATGTTCTCCAATTCCATCCATTTACCAGTGAATGATAACATTTCGTTCTTTTTCATGGCTGCATAAAATTCCATTGTGTATAGATACCACATTTTCTTAATCCATTCGTCAGTGGTGGGGCATCTTGGCTGTTTCCATAACTTGGCTATTATGAATAGTGCCGCAATAAACATGGATGTGCAGGTGCCTCTGGAGTAACGGTCTTTTGGGTATATCCCCAAGAGTGGTATTGCTGGATCAAATGGTAGATCGATGTCCAGCTTTTTAAGTAGCCTCCAACTAGTACAACTAGTGGTTGTACTAGTCTACATTCCCACCAACAGTGTAAGAGGGTTCCTTTTTCCCCGCATCCTCGCCAACACCTGTTGTTGGTGGTGTTGCTGATGATGGCTATTCTAACAGGGGTGAGGTGGAATCTTAGCATGGTTTTAATTTGCATTTCCTTTATTGCTAGAGATGGTGAGCATTTTTTCATGTGTTTTCTGGCCATTTGAGTTTCTTCTTTTGAGAAAGTTCTGTTTAGTTCACGTGCCCATTTCTTTATTGGTTCATTAGTTTTGGGAGAATTTAGTTTTTTAAGTTCCCTGTATATTCTGGTTATCAGTCCCTTGTCTGATGTATAGTTGGCAAATATTTTCTCCCACTCTGTGGGTGTTCTCTTCAGTTTAGAGACTATTTCTTTTGATGAACAGAAGCTTTTTAGTTTTATGAGGTCCCATTTATCTATGCTATCTCTTAGTTGCTGTGCTGCTGGGGTTTCATTGAGAAAGTTCTTACCTATACCTACTAACTCCAGAGTATTTCCTACTCTTTCTTGTTACATCAGAAATTTTAAAAAGACATAATCACATGTTGAGAAACATGGTAAATGTCAAATCAATGGTAAAAAAAGTTAAATAAAATGATCTCCAATTAAAATCATATTATAATACATCATTAAAATGTGAATGTCAGGGCTGTCATGGTGGTGCACACCTGTAATCCCAGTTCAAGGCCAGCCTGGGTGTGATGGTATAAGCCTGTAATCCAAGCTATTTCAGTGGTATAGGTAGGAGGATTGATGATATGAGGCCAGACCTGGGCAAAAGCCAAAATCCCTATCCAAAAATAACTAAAGCAAAAAAAGGGCTAAGGGTGTAGCTCAAAGTGGTAGAATTCCTGCCTAACAAGAATGAGACCCTGAGTTCAAACCCCAGTAGCACCACCTAAGTAAATAAATAAAAAGAAATGTGTTTACCCTCAAAGTTCTTTAGAAATAACCACATAAATTAATATCCTGTACACTATGTACAGCATATGATATACCCCAAAAGCAAAATTAAAAAAGATCTTCAACACATAAGTGGGTAACATTTGAGTACAGAATTAATTGACTTTGTTGCAAGGTTTTTAAGAATAAAAGAATGTTAGGGTGAGGATTAGCAAACGAAGTGAATTCTCGACTACTAAACATGAGAATGTGGGAAGCTGCCAGCATTAACTGGGGATTATGCTATGGACGAGACCACCCATGCTTCACCAACCCGGAGAACATTCATCAAACTGAAAATCATGTTCAAAGTGACGCTGTGTTTGCATGGTGAGCAGTGACATCAGTCAAAACAGACCCAGCTGTTCCCAGGATGGCAAACATTCAGGAACACGGAGCTGGGGGTGCTGCTCACAATAAATGTCAACGTAGAGGGCTCAAAAGAAGACAGAGAAAAATGTGAGGCGGGTTCAGATGAAGCTGAAGCTTCTTGCACAATGTGACTGCTTCCAGGTGGGTGGATTTAGCCGTGACACTCTGTGTAACACCTATTGTGACCATAGAGTTAATGAGAAGAAGGATTGCACCCGGTTTATGGAGAGTAATAACAGCCATTAAAACTTTAAATAAGTTTGCTACACCTGCTGAGGCTTATCCTTAATCTTTTCCCTGAGGTTCACATTGTAAAAATAGTGATTTCTTTTGGGTTTGATTTACAATGCGACTATGAAACATTTACACACGATAAGTGACCAGAACCAAAGCAAGGGTTCTTAGTAGCACATTGAGTAGGGAGTTTAAGGCCAGTTCCTAAAGGGGCTTGAAATAAACTTAGGGGTTTGGACTTTTTCTCTGCAGTCACCCTATGGCCCCTGTGATGTTTTTGAGCAGTACACAATCTGAGCAAATGGTTTTAGGAAGAATTAACAGAGAGGTACACACAGCATGGACAGGTGTAGGGAAAGAAGAAAGGAGGTATTCTAAATGCTTAGAAGACGAAGCCAGAGCAGGGAGAACTAAGAACCCTGACCATGGTGGCAGCAATGAGAACAGAACACAGAAGTGAAGAATTTGTAGATGACCAATGGTGACGTAGGAGACGGTCAATCTTTTTTTTTTTTTTTCTTTTATTATTCATATGTGCATACAAGGATTGGTTCATTTCTCCCCAATGCCCCCACCCCCTCCCTTACCACCCACTCCGCCCCCTCCCTCTCCCCCCACCTCAATACCCAGCAGAAACTATTTTGCCCTTATTTCTAATTTTGTTGTAGAGAGAGTATAAGCAATAATAGGAAGGAACAAGGGTTTTTGCTGGTTGAGATAAGGATAGCTATACAGGGAGTTGACTCACATTGATTTCCTGTGCGTGGGTGTTACCTTCTAGGTTAATTCTTTTTGATCTAACCTTTTCTCTAGTACCTGTTCCCCTTTTCCTATTGGCCTCAGTTGCTTTAAGGTATCTGCTTTAGTTTCTCTGCATTAAGGGCAACAAATGCTAGCTAGTTTTTTAGGTGAGACGGTCAATCTTAATGCCCCAAACTCTGCAGTATCAGGCCAGAGGGCAAGTTCAACTGAAGTGCATAAAGATGGATTTCCATCAGCTGAATGTGCGGACTGGGCACAGTTGAGCAGCCCAGGCCCAGGAGCTGCTCTGACCTTGGGAGTCCACACAGCAGCCACTTCTCTCGTCTATCACTGCTTCTCAGTAGCACTGGTAAAGAGGCAGAGGAAAGAATTACTGGGAAGGTCACCAATTTGTTTAAAGTGGTCAAACACTCCTGTTACTTTGGAAAGGGGACTTCTTCATTTGTACCTGAGGGATGTTGTAAACACTTAAAAACCCATACAATTCATACACAGTGACTTGAACTTGAGCGTGTTGTCTTCAGACACTCTGTAAAAAAAAAAAAAAAAAAAACAAGGCATCGTTCTCTTCAGAAGCCAGACATATGACTATTTTGCACTTGGGTGGAAACTATCTGTAACCAAAGTAGACATAGCAATCTGCACATGTCTCAAGAAGAGAAAGTGACTGGGTGTGGATCAAGTGGATGAGCACCAGTTTAGCAAGTGTGAAGCCATTAGTTTGTTACACGCCAGTGTGAAGTGTTGCCGGTCCTTGCCTTCACAGGCCAGAGAACTGGCTCCTGAGGCAGCTGATTGACTTGTGAGCCAAAGCTGGTGTATGAAGTAGGATTTATTAGAGAGAAAGGAACGGCTACAGCTAGAGCTACCGGAAACCGGTAACTTGCTGCTCAGGTGAAGGCTGGGGCTTTTATGGACATTTTAACTCTGAGTTGGGTGTGCTCTTTTCATTGGCCATAGACTCTCGGGCTATCTTAGATGAACTGGTCTGTTTGTCCCTTATTGAGGGAGGAAAAAAGATCTTGAGAGCATTTTGCTCATCAGCCCTGCGGCAGATCTATCAGACCTGGTACCTCCTCTTCAGGATGCAGGGATGCAGGTTCACAACTCCTCAGGAAACAGGAATCACGCTGCTCTCCATGGGGAGATGGGAGACTCACTCATCTGTCTTAGGTCTCCAGATCCAACAAGTTTAAACCCCAATACCACAAAAATAAAAGAAAAATATCATCTTTCTTCACTTGCTGGGAATCTTTAGCGATTGCCTATAAACTTAGCTACTTGGGAGGCTGAGATCAGGAGGAGGATCATGGCTGAAGGACAGCCCATCTCCAAAATTAGCCAGAGCAAAATGGATTGGAGATGTGGCTCAAGTAGTAGAGTGCTGAAGCCCTGAGTTCAAACCCCAGTCTCACCAAAAAAAACAGAGAGAGAAAGAAAGAAAAGTTAAGTTTCATTTCCATTCATAAATTCCTATTGCCATTATGGAACCACTCTAGGGGCAAGGTACTTGGGAATCTGTCTCAATGTTCTGTTGCCTTCTTGAATACATAAAAACTCAAAGGTTTAGGCTTTAGTAGTGAGCCAAGCCAAGAAAACAAACATAAAGAAGGATAATGTATCTTATGTTACCTGGTAATAAAATTTAGATATTTAAGATAAAATTATCTACTAGCTTTATTATTCTACCTTTTAAGGCCTATGAATTTTCAGGTTGGTTAGGGGTGAAAATTAAGTCAAACTGTAGACCTTGGTTTCCTTCATCAGAGTAATGATAGTTGCCAGAAATGTGGCTTCTTGACCGAATCTATCCTGAAGATCACAACCAAGAAAGTCACCTTCAGAGGCAGGTGCAGTGGTGTACGTCTATAATCCCAGACACCTAGGAGGCTAAGGCAGGAAGATTATGAGTTGAGGCTACCCTGGGCTACATAATGAAACTCCCATATCAAAAGAAAAACAAGTCACCCTCATCTTTATCCTTCCTTATGGAACCCCCTCTTTGTGGGGCCACTTCTATAATTGCTAATTTTTAGTTACTAATCAGGGCATTAATTAGTCTCCCTGATTTGGAGTGGGCAAAGCATCCCATTTTGGACAATAGCAACCTCCACTGCTACAAGGGAAGGGAACAATTGGTACTTGGCTAGATGAAGCCATCATGTGCTTGATGTTTTTGAGAACAATAAAATAGAAAACCTGACCAGGCAAGTCTTTGTATCATCATTATTCTAGACTACTTCAAGACAGGAAACTAACCTCTAGCCCTGAAACTGTCTTGTCCTATAAGAAAGTCAGCCACCATTCTTTAGTAATCCCCCTTTGATCTTAGTGAAAATTCAGAGGTTACTCTTTCTGTCAGGATGGCCACCAAAATACAGGGTGTCCTCAAAAAAGAAACTGGAAATTCTGGAAAGCAAGCTAATCCAAAACTGGTAGAGCTCTGAGATTTTTGCATGGAACCTTGCAGGTACTATAATGCCCAGGACCCATCCAAGCTGAGGATCATACCGAAGACCTTTCTCCTGAAGGTGAGACTTCAAAGTAAAAAAGTATGTCAAAAACACCGAAGGAGACCAAAACACCAACTATGTACCCATGTCAGCTGAGATTGGATGAATGAACAAAAACCTCTGGCCCTGCTGAGTTTTCAGTGCATGTTATCAGGAACAGCCCAACAGAGCACCGGATTGAAGTAGTCTCAGCCTCATTGTAACCAAAAATAACATCATGTCCTCTCCGGAGAATCTCAGGTTTCAATCAAACCTCAAAGAATTCCCACTAATAAATTTCCAATAAAAATGGGCAGCCATCCTTCAAAATTCAGGAAATACACAAGGAACAGACACCAGGATGAGAATCAACAAAAATAGCAAGCAGCTTAAAGAAATACACAGAATTTTAGACATTGAAATTGCTAGACACAGTATAGATAACTACATCTAGTGGGTTTTGTTTTTTTTTTTTAAGTAAAGAGGTTTATTTTGCTGGCAGTTATGGAGACTGAGCCCACATAGGCTCTGGTGAAGACCCCTCCTTAGTATGTCACCACATGGCACAGTATTAAGTGATTTAAAAGATTGATTTCAGCACAGATCATATCTTCGCATAAGCAAATATGCAGCATATCCAGAGAGATGCTGAGGGTTGCAGGGCAGAGGAAAAGTATAGGTCCATTGTGTTTTGTCACAGGCACCCAACCCCATTCGTACTCCTTGCTGGCTCTGGCTTGAAGTGAGCATGTGTCTTTAACTGAGGACCTTTGTATTAGCTGAGGACCTTTGTCAGGAAGTGAGGGCCTGAACTTGACAGATGCGTACTGTCAACTAGAACCACATCTGCCAAGTTTCTGGACCACAAATATTCAATTCACAATTTGCAAGTATCTGCCACGTGCCTGCCACAGCATTCTAGATGGATCGATAGCAGGCCCATTCTTTCAAACAGACCCTTAAGCAAATGCTAAGAAAATATGTGCCCTAAGCCTTGACACAAAGAATGTGAATGCAAACTCTGTGGGAGTAATGCTGTCTGTGGGCAGATCCATGTAAATCTAATTTGCATATGGAAATCGAGGTCGGCTTGCATGCCTTCACAACACCATGCTGAAACAAGTTCACAACCTCTTTGACTCTGCGTTCCTCCAGCGTTAGGAGACAGGGTGACACTGCATGACACATGCTGCCCTTAGGAAACGGTGTGGAGGTGGAGGAGGAGGATATAGGAACAAAGGCTTTTAGAGCCCAGCTCAGCCAACTCTTTCTGTAAAGGCACAGACTGTAAATACCTGAGGCTCTATGAGTAAGTGTTAGGCTATGGATCAGAATCTCTGTTGCAGCTACCCCACTCTAGTGGGAATGCTGCATAGACCACAGACAATTTGTGAATGAAAGGGCGTGATTGCGTTCCCAAAGCTGTTTTCATGGACAGACACTGAAATGGGTATTTTTAGATAATTTTCACATCTCACATAAGAGTATTAATCTTTTTCTTAGTCATTTAAAAATATAAAACCCACTCTTTGCTCACCAACTGTACCATGTCAGGCCACAAGCTAGACATGGGCCATGGTTCCCAGTGTCCCGGTTTAGACTGTTGATTCTCAAACTTGAACCTGCATCAGTCACCCAGAGGATGAGCGAACATGGATCCATGGGCTCCACCCTGGGGTTTCTGATCCCTCAGGACCCGGATGAGCCAAAGCATATGCATTTCCTAGAGTTCTCAGGGACTCTTCTGCTGCCAAGACCCCACACGGACAGCCATGGCTTTGAGACACAGCAGCAAACAGGAGAAGGGAAAAAAGAAATAACTGTGTTGGCCAGGATAGGTCACCTGGATTTCATTTGGGTAAAGCCTATGCAAATTCTGTGCAGAAATTCAGAAGCAGAAAAATGATCGCCAAAACAGAGTTTCAGTAATTGATAAATATTATTCCTCCCTGTGCCTGGAAAGCTCGATCAGATATCTACCATCTATCCTCCTCTATCTACCTCACCTCCTTCAACTGCTGCCCACGTGAGCCCTTCTCTGTGCCCTATTACCACGAACACTGACTAATGGGGTGGTGCGTCCTTACCTCCCACACCTACCCCCAGCCCACCTCCTGTATTTCTCAGCAATTACCACCTTTAACTGCTGTATAATTTACCTCGTTACGTTTATTATTAAATTTCTGCCCACCACCACTCCTGAATTGTTAGAATGTGAGTCCAATGGAGAAAGGAAAACGAATGAGTATTTCTACATACCCAGTACTGGGAAGCGATCTGCCACTTCAAACACTAAAGATTGTTGAGTGAATAAATAAACAAACAATGCCAACCTGTTTGAGTTTAAATAAGGAAAAAAATAAAGATAGTCAGGCACTTTCAAAACTAATTTCATATTTGTTTAATTTTTTTTTTTTTGGTAGTACTGGAGTTTGAACTCAGGGCCATGTGTTTACTAGGCAAGTACTCCACCCTTTGAGCCACCATTCCACCCCCAGCCTTTTTTGCTTTAACTATTTTTCAGATAGGGTCTGGTGCTTTTGCCCAGGGCCAACTCTGCCTCCCACATTGCTAGGATTACAGGCATACACCACCATTGCCTGCCTTGTTTATTGAGATAGGGGCTGGGTGACTTTTTGCCCAAGGTTGGCCTCCAACCAGGATCCTCCTACATCTGCCTCTTAAGTAGCCAGGATTGTAGGTGTGTACCACTGTGCCCAGCACTTCCAAAAACTTTACAGCTTTTTAGATGTTCATACTATATGTCAGAGATGACAGAAGAAATCAAGGATGCAATCCTCCATACATTTTACAGTCTGAGTTGCATGCTTAATCTCCAGCATCATACCTTAACATCAGGTAGAACCTGGCAATCTTCTCATCCTGCCATTTCCTGTCCTTAACTCCAACCCATCCCCAAACCTAATTTCACCACTGTCTTTGTCTGCTCAGGCTGCCATAGTGGTACCACAGACTGGGGACCTAAACAACAGAACTTTATTTCCTCATAGTCCTGGAGGCTGAAGGTCTGGGGTCAGGGTACCTGCAAGGTCAGATTCTGGTATGGAACCATTTCTTTTCTTGCAGACAAACTCCTGCTTGCTGGGTGCTCACATGGCCTCTGCCAGGTGCTTGTGGAGACAGAGAGAGGGAGAGAGAGAGAGAGAGAGAGAGAGAGAGAGAGAGCAAGCCAACTCTCTGGCTTATAAAGACACTAAACTCATCGTGAGGGCCCCACCCTTGTGACCTTAACTATTCTTAATTACCACCCAAAGTCCCCATCTCCAATTTGGGACTGCAACATATGACTTTGAGGGGACATAAACATTCAGTCCATGACAACCACCTTTTGACTTTGTACACTTTCCCATGCAATACAAACCCCAATGATGACTTAACACTGGTGAAATTCCCACTCTACCAACCCTATGACTTTTCAATGCACTCCTCCTGCCTGATGTCCTCATGTCTCTAGCTATAACTTAAATCCCATAGTCATTCATTTAAATATCTGCTTAAGTACATTGTCCCTCATCAGAATTCCCCTCCCTCATCCTGTGAGGTAGAAACTGTTTTTATTTCCATTTTATATGTAAAAACATTGAGGCCCAAGAAGATGGACTCAGGCAAGAGTCAAGCCCAGATTTCCAGCCACCACTGCTTCTTGTTTTATCAAGGTTTACCCACCTGGTCCCACCTGGTTTACTGGTGGTACACTACAAAGGTGGTCTCCCCAGTGTGGCCTGCAGACTGGTGCCTGTGGTGAGTTGTTTATCTATGCATGGAGAGATAGGTTCAGAAATGAAATTTAGAATTTGGTAACGCAATTCAGCAGACTAATTTCATGTCTGTTGACCCTAGTAACAAAAACCAACATTTGCATTGTCTATGTCTTTCTTATTTCATTTTAACTAGTAATTCACTTAATTGCATTTTACAGATGCAAAAATCCAGATAGATTTCTTCGGATGCTAGAAACCAAAGAACACAAACTTCGTTTTTTCACATAAAACTTGTGAAACAACAAAAAGAGCAAGTTTATTGACCCCAGTTATCTGCATTCCAGTTATTTGAAAATAAAAGTATCTCTTCTTATATGATCTTTGTATCTATGGAACAAACTGTTCAAGTTAAATGATGCAGATAATTTTAGCTAACAAGGAAACTCATTCAAAGTCTTTTGATATTAAAAAACATATTAAACATATTTTGCAGTGTTTTTTCCCAGTTCTTCTTCCTTTTATAAGTCCTTTCACCTTACTCTGAATAATTATGCTTATGGCAATATTTTCAATTTCATGGAAAATAAAATTTTACCATATTCATTCATTTATTTATTGTCCATTTCACTATATACACCAAACATATTTTCCATCAAATTTAAAGCTACTAAGTAGAACAAATGAAAAGTATAGTACTAATAGAGGGAATTAACTTGCTCAAAATATACTACACACAGCTATGGAATTATCACAATGAAGCACCCTTGGAGTACTACTGAATGCTAGCAATATATATAATCTTATTTTTTTTTAAATGTGTGTAGTCTTATCTTTGAGTTTCACTTAGACTTGAGCACACGTCAGTATCACCTGGAGGGCTTGTTAAAACAGACTGCTGAGCCCTAGCCCTGAGACCGTGACACGATAGGGAATGAGTATTTTTAAGCACTTCTGAATGCGCCCGATCTCGTCTGCTCTCGGAAGCTAAGCAGGGGCGAGCCTGGTTAGTACTTGGACAGGAGAAGCCCTTGGGTGGTGCTCTGGGGGTATGCTGACCATATTTTGAGGAGCACCGATATTTACAATAACCAAGACACCAGATTGTGAATTCAATCAAAATACTCATTTGTTCAATTATTTTGCATGATATTTTCAAATATTATTTAATAATTATATAATGTTTTCAAACAGAGCCAGGAGTTTGAGCAGAGCTAGTGCGTGAAGATCACTTGTGCTAATGATAAGTTCAACAGAATTTCCGGCGTTTTACACACCGCTGGGGGCTCCTAAATGCTTGCAGAAAAGGAGGTCAGAGTGACAAAGAGGTACTGGGCCTCTCCTAGCTTTATTGGTGAATGGAGCTACTGCTTTGAAATCACAAATTTTGATCCATTCTAGCATAACCTGTAAATGAAATTAAGCTGGACTTCAGCAAATACTGTTTTTCCTTTCCTTGACCTTTCCTCTAAGTCAAAAACATTGCCAAGGAACCTCCTCCCATTGTCTAGACTGTCAAAGCTCTCTGGTCATAACTTCTTTTCTGGGCTTTATTTTTACTTTCTCCTTTTTGTATTCATCTTCTCAAGGAGCATACCCACACGCCTCCACTGGCCTCCTTGTCCAGCCTTGCATTCATAGGAAGTTGCTTTCAGACCACAGTGTTGTGTTGAAACTAAATAAACTTACTGCCCATGGTCATTGACGTTTCCAAAAAAATGCATTCCTTTATCTTTGATGTATATTATCTGTTCAAACATATTCAATTTTTTTTAAATGTTCTGCAAGGAAGAATCTGATAGGAAATGGAGCAGCAAACACTAACATTTTTGATCTTTTCTTCCTTTGGTTGCCTGTTCATTC